>NC_041368.1:11994543-12237043 GCF_900634415.1 Cottoperca gobio
TATGCATTCATTAGTTCCACTTGGCTGCTCTGGCCACCTCTATATTTGCACTGTAATATGCAGAAAAACACCTTAAATCTCTTACACACTGGTAGTGTTTTATTATTGTCTTACACTAACAGAAAGACAGAATAACAAATGTTGAGCTATTTAAAAGGTTGTATTGTCATTTCATCAGCCATATTAAAGGCAAATATGCTATTCATTGTGGATCTACTAGAGTACTCTAACTGGAATGAGAAGACAGATGGTAATGACTGTACATTTTTTTTTTACGTATATTTGACTTCCTGTGTGACCTCATTGGAAGCAGCAACCCATTGTCTTAGGTCTAGTCAACTCCAACCTTCCTAACATTTCCCTTATACTCACAGACAGAGTTGCAAATTAATCAGTCAAGAGCAACGGCATTGCAAAATGATCATACGTCCCAGCACACTACATTATAAACAAGAGGCTGTAACTGTCATCTCTTTGTTAAATCATGGAGTCCAAATGTTTTTAGCACTGGACTGCACATTTTTCTGATTAATTGTAAAGGGTTTAAAGCATTACGTGTGTCTAAGTGCCCTGAGTTGGAAAAAGTTCAACTCTGAACAGATAAAAGCTCTGCAGCTTTTTCTCTGCCGCCTAATCATAAGAGCCCAGGGGGTGTCCTCCTCTACTGCACTGTCAACAACAAAAACGGAGAAAAAAGCTAGTAGTGCTTATTACTGACCACCCGGAGCTACAGTAACTGATTAAACGGACACAACTTGCAGTGACATAAACAACACACATCAAGCTAAAAGGAACATTAGTGGGGCACTTAAACCTTCGGGTACATTTTTTTGATTGCCTTATCGTATCTGCTGTAAATAGTTATGTGTAGCTTGCTGGCACACAAGACACTGATAGCGGATAATGTGCTGCCCAGCTACAGCAAGATGCCACCACTGCAAAAAATGCCTCAATAAGATTTGGATCAGATATATAAGGGATCGACACCTAAGACGTTTAAAGAACCATATAGATATTAGTCTCACACATTTGAGTTTTTCTTTGCTTTAACCAAAAATCCAACTAGACACCCATGATTTACAGCATAGAAAATGGCAATGTTCATCCCACTGCACTTTTACATCCATTTGCTTCACCTAATCACGGAGGTTGAAGCTCCTTCAATGATTTAGCTCAAGGGAACAGCTTTTGTTCTTTTTGATAATGGTTAAGGCAGCAAGAAAATAAGGAGAACTCAAACTTATCCTCAACACCTTAACAGCTGAGAAAAAAACGCTTTGATTTGCCTGGTTCACAAAACTGCCAAACCAGCTTAACGAGAGCAAAGCAGAGAAAGGCAAACAGGGGATAAGTACACAGGAGGGCTGTTGGACTGGCAACAGATGGTGCAATGTGGCCAACCTATCTACTCACAGAAAACATTGACAATCTGCCTGGGAACACACAGGGCTGGCAGGAACTAACTTTGGATGTTGTCAATGGGTAAGAGTGAAATGCATGATTGATGGCAACTTGCCACTTTCCAAAACACTAGAGTGCCTCCCAATACAATCCCTACTGAACCTTACTGTAAGTGGTGTGCTACATTTTCAGAATCTCCCTACTAGCGCTAACTAAGCATCTAATATGTTAATGGCTGACCACAACCAGAACCCAGGCCTGACCAAACACAAATACTTTCTAATCCACTGTGCACGTGGTGCAGGCCAGTTTCAAAGCACAAATACGGAGGTGGGGATAAATAATTCCTTCCATGTGATGCACTTTGGAAGAGAACACTATTTCATGCCTGGAGAAAGCATGGCTTTGACTCCCAAATTATGCCAATTAGGCTAATGTTGTTTACTGCGTAGTCTACGGCACTGAATGGCTCAAAGGAATGCCCATCACTGAAGAGAACACAGTGACAAGGAAGCAGGGAATGAGGGCGCGGATGATTTCTCAACAGGGATGAGACACTACACAAGATGAGGTCAAATTTAAATAACTTTTATGGCCTAAAATGAATAATGTTAATAAGTATCTAGATTAACATTTTGTTTATTCACATGGGTATTTTGCATATGGTGAAGTGTTGACCAGTTTATAGCAACACATAAAATACATATATCT
The DNA here is from genome assembly GCF_900634415.1 of Cottoperca gobio. Lineage (NCBI taxonomy): Eukaryota > Metazoa > Chordata > Actinopteri > Perciformes > Bovichtidae > Cottoperca > Cottoperca gobio. The sequence goes on from NC_041368.1 coordinate 11,996,656, forward strand.
TCGCTTAAGAGTTGGATAGATAAGAATGGGACGATGTCATTCTCATCACCCACAGTTCCTAAGCATTGGTTATCCTTCACTGCTAATGTTTTCTCCACTGGTGTTGGCATGAGGGATCACTCAGCTGTTGGTGCCCCGGCCGTTTCCAACGGTGGTTGACATACTAGTACTTAGTATTTCCATTTTCTGCTATTCTATACTTATGCTCCACTACATATCAGAGGGAAATATAGTTATTTTTACTGCAGTACATTTATCTGACAGCTTAAACTACATGTAACATATAAAACACATGATCTGATGCACTACGGTATTACTTATCCCCCCAGTAGGAGACAAAGTAACTATAATTGGCTCCAAATTGACAAACTACGACAATACAATGCTACAACGTCTTTTTATTAGTTAAATATTTACAATATAATATAAGATTTGGTAATAATTTAACAATCTGAAAGGAGCCATTCTGCATGATCAGTACTTTTACTTTTGATACTGTAAGTACATTTAGCTGACAATACTTATATGATTTTATAAAGGATCTGACTTCTTCGACCACCGCCTGTTTTACAAAAGGGGTTTGCGAGCACTTCTTCCTAGAGATTGCAGTTTGCAAATTACAGATACATTTGTGAGTGCTACAGGACTCTCGAATGCTCATGCATGGGTCGGTAAATAAAATAAAAAATATTGAGGTAGCCGGACTTTTTTAGCCGAAGGTGACCATGTCTGTCTGATGGTTGGTCTATATCAACAACTATTACATGGATTATCATTACAGACGTTCATGATCCCCATATGATGAAACCTAATGACTATAGTTTTCACGTATCTTGTGAAATACCTCAACATCTACTGGATAGATTGGCACCTAATGTGATACAAACATCCATTTAGTGTCATCAGGAGGTTAACATCAGCCATCAGCCTCAGCTTTTACTTTATGTTTAGTGCTAAGCAGCAACTGCTAACATGGCGAACAGTACAGTTTCACAGAGACGCTGCAGACCCGTCTTTGTTTGGGGATCTTCTTTGGCCAGTTTGAAGATATGTTTTTGTAATTCCTGCTGCCAATCCCAACACCTACATCTGCCCAGTGTATGCTGTGTTATGCTCCAACTGAACATTGCATGACCTCCCTTTTGCTTGGCAAGTACTAGTAGCTTGACAACAAACTTTGTAACAATTCTCAAGTTATGTTTTATATTACAGGCTTCTTTCTGTAGATCTCAACTTAAGAGTTCACAACTGTACTCATAAGCTTTAGTTCCACTCATTCTACTAAAATCTCAAATAAATGTCTAGCATGTTGCACCTCTCATCAAAAGAATTACCATAGTGCACTAAAGAAACACAATGCAGACACTAGACTTATCTAGCAGTGTGGCTCCGTTTGAAGGCCGCCTGTCACTGGGAGGATTTAATTGATCATCTGTCTGAGTGACTATACTTCTGATTCACTTAGCACAGTCGAACTGAGGGGGAGCCATCTTGCTCATGGGTTCTGTATTAATGAACACCCTTGCATCCGCCGCCCTTCTACCCACACCTCCCTTCAACACATCACTGTTTATTATGTCTTTCCGTCCCTTCGTAATAGTTTACGCGAGCTTTTCTAATTCCATCAACAGCCACTCACTCTGATGATTAGTGCCAGTCCACTGGTGGCCTGGAGGTCGCACAGTTGTTTGTTGATGTGGCTCTGAAGTAGTGCTCAGCTGCAGCGTCTGAATAAACAGACTGATGATGTGAAAAGCTGGCTCTGTGGTTGGCCACGTATGATTGTAAACATGGACAGCAGGTGACTGTTGATTATTAAAATTACATACTTGGATGTGAGGAACAAGTAACATGCTGCAACTGTGCGAGAAACACAAAGAGTCTTGTTTATCAAGCAACAAAAATACAAGACCATCTAATAATAAACAGACAGAGCCTCATTTCTCTGTGAAATGGCTGATGTTATCATTTGTGTCAAATATGCACCCAACGGTACAGGAAATATAATTTCAACAAGGGTACTCTATACTCAATACTCCAAATGTGTGGCCCAGTGATGGTCTATCAGCTGAAGCAGTGCATGTTACCTTACTGGTCTTGGATCACATTTGCTAATCTCCAGGGTCTTCCTTTTGGCTTTCTCATTTGCAGTCTGAGAAAAACATAGATTTTAGAATTCTTATTTAGATTCAGTCATTTTCAGCTAAAGTAAGATACGTGCTCAATGTACAAAGCACTTCCCTTGTAAATCCTCCATTCTGGAAAATATCTACAGCACACTACAATAATTAGAAAAGATGAATTAACTCTGCAGATGGAATACAAGTATTTTCATATTGTTGTAACAGACATCACAGTTGTATTGAAGTGAGCCTGAAGTTGGATCATTAGGCACGAAAAGAACAAGCGTAACTGTTAGAAATAATCTCAAAACTGACATTTGGAGTGTATTTTCTTTTGGCATACTCCTTTTTTGCAATCTTACCCACAGTCAGTTTAGAAGATCAGTACAACACAAGACATAGAATATGATTCTGCTAGGTTACTGTCTATTGATTATTTGTCATGAGCTCTACTGTGCAACGTGTATGGAAAAAACACAGTGTAGAAATAAGTGTTGTTTAGTACTTGGTTAATTTATAAGACAAACAACTGTTATGAGGTATATTATTTGTTTTTGCCAGGCTGACAGATGTAGATTTCTTGCATATCCCCATCATTTACATATTTTAAGCTTTGCAACCATCTTAAACAGCTGAAATGTTTTGCAGCACATGGAATGAATAATGCCCCTTCAAATTTCAGTCAGACTGAAGCTCATAAAATGCATGACGAACCACCAAAATTGAGCTTGTACAGCACAAATGTGCCCAGGGGAGCAGCACCCCTAAAGTTAGCTACATTTTCTAAGCTACTGGTTGAGATACAAGACTACAGCCCATTAGAAAAAATGAGGATGTGTGTGGACACTAAGGAAACAGAGCATTTTGAGCTAGTCTCACTGTCAGAGCTTCCCCACCGCACTTTCATCTACCCGCTCGCTCCCACCCGCAGCATCGCATGACAACTTTGGCTGCAGCAATACTGGCAGGATCCTGCAGCCCCTGAAGGAGTCATGCGATTATGCATCCCTATAGCCATGTTGTTCTGAGTTACACAAAGAAGACTAGAGGCTGCCTTGGACAGACTGTTTTGTTTATGTAAGAGAAGCTCCAGAAAATAACAACCTATTGACATGGTCTGCACAAGAGGAGACAACATAAAACAAAATAGGTTAGTGTCTGTTATTTCGACTGGAAAATTGTGCGTAAAGTTTTGAACAAGATATCTGGATAGCTTCAAAAACTAGGAAGTGACCATCAAAATACATGAAAGAACGTGAGGCAATTGGGATTCAAGGGGAGACACTAGAGGCAAGAATACTGTTTTTTTTCATTAATTGCCCAATGTTGAGTCATGGCTTCTTTCAGACTAGTGGAAAAAAAACATCCAAAATACATATTTTGGTGTTTATTCAACAACTCTTTGTTAGGAATTTAGCATTAGATAATGCTTCATTTGCATAATGAAACATAACTTTTCAGAAAGCTTGTAAGACAAAACATAATTGGATTAATGTAAGTATTCAGCTGGAGATGTTTCATTGTGATATCTATTATGTATGGAATTTTACAAAACACATCTTTAAGACCTTTTTCTCAAAATTAGTTTTTTTTTTCTCTTTATCTGAGCCACAAATCTCCACTTCAGTAGCACTTAGCCTAAATCAAATAATCCAGTTTCATTATTATCTATATTCTGAAGGTTTTCAAAGAGGTCTGTTCATATATCATTCAGAGCCTTTTATTTCTAAAAACATAGTAAAAAAATATATTTGTTATGGCTGTTGACAGAATCTAAATGTTGAACTTGGCTTTATCCAATGTTCATATGTCTGTTCTGGAAATGTATGCAAATGAACATATATAAGAGAAAACTTCATTTCTATATTTAAACATAACATTTTAGAAAATCTTTAATACAAAAAAAGATTTGTCTTAATGTAAGTTATCATGTGGGGAAGATTCATAGTGATATTTCTTAGTTTCAATCTTTACCCTACTCCCCTTAAACTCGACCACTAAATCAAAGCTTATTTATGCTATTATCCAGTTTCAAAGGAAAATTAGACACATTAGTCAAATAGCAGATACTTGATATTTAATGTACATTGGAAATGGATTATTTAGGTCCTGTGGTTGGTCTGCTTAGTTAAAAAGCAGCCAGGGAATATAAAGATTTATTGAATTATGAGATGCACTCCACTGTGCAAACACTAATCCCTCAGACCGCCCCCACACCACAAGATGGCACCGCCTCAATAATTATAGCAAAAGTACATACAAATTCATGAAGAGACCTAAATAAGGCTTCAAAACAAACGATTCAAAATTCTACAATACATCATTCAAGACTATGTGACAGCTCCTGTGGAGTTCAAATGAAAGCCATATTCCTGATATTTAGATTTAGCTCCTATATGTGTGGTATTTAATATTTGATTGTTATTTTATCCTCTATATGTTTTGCTGAAACATAGCGTACCTCTCTTCCAACTATAAAAAGAGATTTGTCAATAATAATTGCAGCTTCTACGCTTACAATGAATGTGACAATTAACTGAGAAAATAAATTCAGAATGCCCGTTTGAGCTGCGGAAATACAAATGAGCTTTATTGTATTTAAGGAGAGGGAGAAAATCCCCACAAAATCACTCTGACACAGTCATTGTGTTCATGAAGTTGGCCTCTATTCAGTCAAGGAAATCAGCGGAGCGGCTATAACATTTGTCTCTTGACACTATAACGACAGTTTTGGGTCTCTGGTTTCCTTATGAGCGAGAGAGTCAGTCACTATCTTTAAATACAACTGTGCTGTTCAAGATGTATAATGTAAATGTGACATATGGTGCGGTGTAAATAAGTGAGGCAGAGAGACTGTTATAGTAGCTTTGGTACTGGATAGTAATCCACTAGAATATCAAACGCCACACTGTCTCATTTTAAACGTAAAAGCCAATACTGTATCCTGACACACACACACACACACACACACACACACACACACACACACACACACACACACACACACACACACACACACACACACACACACATTCCTTTTTTTTCAAGTGTCTCCTTAAGCATTAGTATTTCCAGGACAGTTCACCACTATTGATTTTTGAGGAAGGAGAGGAAACAGTACCAGTAAAATAAGACAATAGAAATACAAGTGTCTAATGTGGAGAAGGCAATAAGACAAAGGAACGTTGTGGCGCAGAAAATGACACAAAGAGCTCAGATAATGCCTCGACTTTGTTGCGATAGGCTCTTATCTCAGAATTGTTCTTCTTTTTTTCCCACTTCCTATTTTCCCAAAAAGCCAAATACAGGTTCCAGAGTGGGTGACAAACCAGCGCAAGCCACAACAGTTTTCAACACAACTGTGAAAACCATAATCCTGAAGGTGAGAGTCCAATTTCTATTACAACAAACTGCAGGATACAAAATAGTCAAGCCATTAGGTGCAAAAACTCCAATATTTTATGATTCAAAAAAGGCATGCAAATACACTGTTTGCCTGGAATTCCCTACTTTCTGCACCTCAATGAGAGTGAGAAACAGAGAGCAGGAGAGACAGTGTGGGTGTTTGTGTGTGGATGCATGTCTATCTGTGTGTGCGTCCGAGCGTGTGTGCATCTTGTTCATGGCAAGAAATCAGCTCAGTTTAGCACATAATGGAAATGTGAATAGCCCAGAGCGCCTCTCTCCCACACAGGGAGAGAACTGGCTGGGAGCAGGCTGCATCTTTCCAAATCCAAACAGTGAGCGAGAGTTAGCAAGGTTAAAATCCTGCCCCCCCCTTTTCTCTCCCGACCCCGGAGCGATTCACAGCTCTGCCCATACATTACTCAAACAGGTCATCCAAACAGGTCTCACTAGGAGTCTGTAAACATATTCACACACATATGCGCACACATGTTATGCACACGACGAGGCACTCATACTAGGTGGAAAGGTGACGTTGCTCATATTATGAGAGATGACATCTTGTATATGGATCTCTCGGCACAGCAGCCCAGAAATGTTATGCTTAATTTAACATAAACTAACATTTTCAGATTCAACATTACCACTTCAAACAGCCCATAAAAGGTTACCAACCTCAATACAGACTGCATAACAAGTTTTCCATTGTATTGTCATGCAACAGTGAGATTCCTTTGACCAGAGTCGTACCTTTGCGCCCACAGGGATATGAGGAAAACTCAGACTTACGTGCTACTTCTAGAGATGCGTTCCGGCTTACGGCCTCTCCTATATAGTTTCGGGCCACGCACACGTAGCTGCCATCGTCGGGCTTGCTCCGTCGCCCATGGATGATACGTAGGAAGAAGAGAGACCCGCTGGGCAGCAGCATACGGTGGGAGCGGGGGTTGTCGCGGTCCGTCTCAACACGCTCCCCATCTTTGTACCATTCCACCGTGGGGGTTGGACGGCCCTCTGCCTTACAGTTGAGAGTGGCTGGTTCCCCTTTGGACACAATGAGGTCAGAGGGGTGCTCCACAATGCGGGGAGGGAAGTCTTCCTGGCGAAGACGAGACCCTAGAGAGGATACAATAAATACATACACATAAGTTATGCATTTTAATTTTGCTGCAGCATTGACAGCAGTATGTTTGGGAAAACGATACATTTACATACATATTTAGTTCGAATGGGCATAAAGAGTGCAAAGGGCAGTGCAAAAACTGCACCCGCTTACTAAATATCCCCAAAATAAAAACGGTACATGAAAGGGAATTGTTGATTACCAGGCTGATTAAAATAAGATGACAGAAAGAAATGTGGAGTCAAATATAGAACTGCAACATTTAGTAAGCTAATTGATTAGTCGATCGACAAAAACATTATCGGCAACAATATTTGATTAATCGTTAAAGTAATTTTTTACGTGAAAATGGCAGAAAATGCTGTTTCCAGCTTCTTAAACATGAAGATTATGCTTCTCTCTCTTTTATATTATATTCAAATGACGTTCCTTGGGTTTTGGACTGCCAAAACAAGACATATAAAGACATCACTTTGGACTTTGACGAACTAGGATGGACATTTCTCACTATTTTCTATATTCTATTTTCTGAAAATAATCTGCTTTTTAATAGATAATAAAAATATTGGTTAGTTGCAGCCCTAAGCATATCTCTGAAAATAGGGAAAACTTATAATAAATGCTTTATATAGTTCACATCTCTCCCTAACATAATATGGCCATGCTTTTTAAACAGGAAGCATTATATAAACACATTTGTTAATGTGATTGGTAGACTAAACTAAGTATAATTTGATGCCAGACCTTGAAAGGAAAGTTGATTAGTGTTGGGTTGGGTTCTGGCTGCACTACATGTTGTGTTACTACACTCAGGCTCCCATATTTACTTCCACAGACAGGAGCTGAGGAGTCATTACATCTCATTAGCTTTTTCATTAACACGTTCAATCAAACACTGACATCATCAAACATGTTGTCTCAGTGGGTGTCGAGCAGCGACTGCTACAAAGGATTGTTTTCACTTTGTATATGCACATTTTACAAATTCTCCTTAAAGGCTTCATTATTATACGAACATGTATGTTATTTAGATTTTAACCTGAGTGCTTGAAAGTCAATCCTCAGCAAATGTCAGGAGAATAATCCTGACTATCCTGATGAGAATAAAATAATCATCTGTGTAACCACAACCCAGTTAACAAACTCTGCTCACTCTTTATATTTCTTCGGCCACTTAGATCACTTTCGATGCTGTTTCGTGAATTCTACCTCTAAATGTCACAGATGAGTGACCTTAAAGTAGTGGCACTGTGTTTGTTTACAGGCACGACAGCATCACAGCTCTCATCTGTTTCATGGTGTATGAGGACATTATGATATCTGTGTTAAAAGGTCTTCCTTTTTGCATTGTTTGCATGCAAAAACAAACCTAGAAAGTGATTTTTGAGTCGCTTAAAAATACTTTTTGGACTGTCATAACGCAAAGAAATAAGTAAGATATAAATTAATGAAAATGATTACATGGTCTTTTGCCTATTGGCCTTTGATGGTGACAAATCCTAGACATTGCAGAGGCAACCGTGATGATTGGCTGCTACCACAGCAACAGAAATAAAGCTGCAAATGTGAGTAAAATTGACATGACTGTCTATAATGTTAAGAGGTTTGTTGACAGAAAGCATTCCATTAGCTGGCACCAACATACCAAACAGTGGCGATACTACAGATGGCAGGTTTTTTATATGCTTTTAAAAGCCTATATCTTGGGTAAGTAGCATCTGTGTGTATACACACACACAACCACACAGTCCGAGGACAATACTGACTTCTTCTAATTGGTTGTCCCATTACCCAGTCCCCACTGTGGCTAATGTACAATTTGACTTGTGCTGTGAGACAACATAATTGAAATTAGATGATTTCAGTTGTGGGTGGCTAGAAGGCTTGGTGTTTTGTACTGTCAGCGAACAAGATGCTCCCGTGGGGTCCTGACAGTCTGTTTGCCCTGTGATGGACTGACAACCTGTCCAGGGGGTTTGCCTGCTTTCTGCTTAATGCATGCTCCAGCACCCCATGACCCTGAATATTAATAAATGGGGATAGAAATGACTGGATGGGTTTTTTCTTCTTCTATGTGGCTCCTTTAGTTGCCATTTTAAGCACAGGTTATACATCTTTTGATGTTTTGAAAAAAGATTCTTGGTATGGATACATTTAGAAAATGTTCAACAATGTGGCTTATATTTTAGCTAAGGATGCACAATATTGGATTGCTGCCGATATTTGACTAATTTTGGCCAATTGCTGAAGCCGATACTGATACATGTGCATATTTGTTTTCCACCTAATTGCAGTGAACATGAAGTCTCTCCTTTAGCGGAATTAACACATTATTATGCCGTTAACGTGATGGTCCAGTGGCAGATACAGACATACAATACAATGCTTTTCAAAATGTACAAATTCATAGAGCAAAATTAGAGAACTACTAGGTTACGTGTAAAAGCTGCCGTATTTATTTTTATGGTAACATAACGGCCTGTCATTTCCGAGGACATCTTCTGGAATATGGATTTAGAGTTCATCATAGCACAGATTGGCATCAGACAAAGGACTTGTCTCTGTTCTTGTCTTGTTAGTCAGTTGCTGCTTTCGACACTGTTGATCATGACATTCTACTACAGAGACTGGAACATTATGTTGGCATAAAGGAACTTCACTAAGCTGGTTCAAGTCCTATCTATCTGAGCAATCTCAATTTGTAAGTGTTAACGATAAATCCTCCATGACAGCCAAAGTCAGTCTTGGAGTTCCGCAACGTTCTGTACTTGGACTGATTCTATTCACCTTATATATGCTTCCTTTGGGCAATATTATAAGGAACCACTCTATAAACTTTCATTGTTATGTGGATGATACCCAATTATATCTATCAATTAAACCAGATGAAACCAATCAATTGGCTAAACTTCAAGCATGCCTTAAGGACATAAATACTTGGATGTCTAGCAACCTTTTGATGTTAAACACAGACAAAACTGAAGTTATTATACTTGGCCCTAAACGCCTCCGAAACGCATTTTCTAATAACATAGAAGCTCTGGATGGCATTAACTTGGCCTCCAGCACCACCGTAAGGAATCTTGACGTTATCTTTGATCAGGATCTGTCTTTTAACTCCCACATAAAACAAATCTCAAGGACCGCCTTCTTTCATCTACGTAACATTGCACAAATAAGTCTCAAAATGATGCAGAAAAACTACTCCATGCATTTGTTACATCAAGGCTGAATTACTGCAACTCATTGTTATCAGGTTGTCCCAAAAAGTCGCTTAAGACTCTTCAGTTGATCTAAAATGCAGCGGCACGTGTATTGACAAGAACTAGGAAACGGGATCATATTACTCCTGTATTAGCTGCTCTGCACTAGCTCCCGGTAAAATACAGAATAGAATTCAAAATTCTTCTCCTGACTTACAAATCAATTAAAGGTCAGGCTCCAGCATATCTTAAAGATCTCATAGTACCTTATAAACCAACTAGAGCATTGCGCTCCCAGACTGCAGGGTTACTTGTAGTTCCTAGAGTCTCTAAGAGTACAATGGGAGCCAGAGCCTTCATCCATCAAGCTCCTCTCCAGTGGAACCAGCTTCCAGTTTGTGTTCGGGAGGCAGACACACTCTCCACATTTAAGAGTAGGCTAAAGACTTTCCTTTTTGATAAAGCTTATAGTTAGGGCTGGTTTGCCTTGGATCAGCCCTTAGTTATGCTGCTATAGGGTTAGACTGCCGGGGGACACCTCCCTGCTCTTCTCCTTCCTCTTCGTTCTCTTCCTCTCTCCTCCCCTCCCTCTCTCTTCTTCTCCCTCTCTATCTGTATGCATTTATGTAAATGTATGTTACTAACACAGCATCCGGGGCATCATCCTCTGAGTTTCTGTGTCTTTCATGTGGCAGGTTGCCACTGATAAAGTTTACGTCAGGATCAGGAATCGTGGCTGCGCCTGCTGACCTGGTCCTGCTGGACACCGGGATGCCTTTTTGACATTTTCCTGGATTCATCCAAACTTTCTCTTTTCTCAACACAACATCATTTTTGTCAAATGTTGTATTTGTACTATGTTGTTTATCCTGTACACACAACATCTATTGCACGTCTGTCCGTCCTGGGAGAGGGATCCCTCCTCAGTTGCTCTCCCTGAGGTTTCTTCCATTTTTTTCCGGTTTCTTTTAGGAAGTTTTTCCTTGTGCGATGCGAGGGTCTAAGGACAGAGGGTGTTGTATCCTGTACAGTCTGTAAAGCACACTGAGACAAATGTATAATTTGTGATATTGGGCTATATAAATACATTTTATTTTATTTTATTAATTTCTGGTCGATGCCGTGTTTCATTTGAAAGCCTTTATCTGCCGATACAGATGATGAGCCGATATCATCGTGCATCCTTACTTTTGGCCTAAGATTACCTAAAGCTGCTAAGCATCGAGCTTTGTGTACACCCAGTCTGTCTTTTTTTCTCAGCCAAAAAAGTATGTTTGTGGGGATCTGTCCATGGTCCTGAAGCTGAAACTCAAGGTCTGGCAGAAAAAGCTGGTCAGGAACATGTTCGGGCTTGTAAGCAGGGACCACTCTAATAAAAGTCACTTTGAGGTGACATCTGTCTACTAGTGGAGTTCAGAGGAACTCAATTTTAGCTTTTATAACCAAAATATTCATTTGATTGTCAAGCAAAATGCACCTGTCTTTCTGGCTCTTTGTCGTTTTAAAAGTAAGTTTTGCATGTCACAAACACAAAATCTGTCTGAGCCCTGCAAATTCCAAATCAGTAATATTTGTAAAAGACATGGTGATGGATGGATACAAATAGTGAAAATGGGCACACAGTATGTGTAATATGGATTGTATTGGGGACAGACTGCAAACCCTCAGCATTATCTTCCCTAATAGATTACAGATTTACAGTTTTGCCAGTCAGACACCAACAGTTTGGATCATTTGTGCCTCTTTCTTAACTAATCAAAAAGGCAGAAATGTACACAGACTAACCTGACTACACATATCTGCATAATTGATTACAAGCTGCAATGGCCCTGCAATCAATCTTAATTTAGTTTTTTTGTTAGACTTTTTCAAACTGATTTAATACATGTCAAATGGGGTGGTCAAAATATTAGAAACACCAGCTAGGGCTGCATCAAACAATTATGTTCATTATTAATTAATCTGCATTAATTAATTAAGTGTTCTACATTAATCTATTAATTTCATATATAAAATGTCAGAAAATTGTGAAACATGTCCATCCCAGGCCAGTTTCTCAAAATCCAAGGTCAGATCTTTGAATATCTTGCTTTGTCAGTCTAAAACCCAAAGATATTCAGTTTAATATGATATAAAACAGAGACAAGCAGGAAATATCCACATTGAAAAGGCTGAAAACTGCATGAAAAATGACTAATGATTAATCTCTTAGCCAAATAGTTGCCAATTAGTTTTCCATCGATCGACTAATCCAATAGTTGAATACTCTAATTAAAGCCTCCAAAATAAAAGAGTTCAATCAACACTTCCCTGTATTTGTCAACAAAAACAGATCACTATAAGCGCCACTAAGATACTGTAAGTTTAATTGCTCAGCCAATGTATTGCTTTGCTTTAGATTGCACAGATGTGCTGTACCAAACACACTGGCAACACAGCAACTCCAGTGTCCTGGAACCACCCAAATCCACACCTGCACTTCGTTTACTCCACTGACACAGATTTATGTTATATGGGCTACAGGGGACAAAGTGGTACAAAAGAACACTTCATGATAAGGACACTTCCTGTCAACAAGCTTTGATATATATCTCTTAGGTACAGCTGCAGTTGTACATATGCACAGTAGCTCCATGTATTGTAGACACAAACAGTCCATAATATACACTATGAGTAAGCAACTTCTTTATGGCACATTAGCCATTTCAGCTACAGGACAGCTCCTTCATCTGCCTGAGCAACCTTTTGCATTGTAGGCCACACAGACTATGACTCAAGATAAATCCATTACAGCCAACTGTGAGCACAGGATACGTTTGCAACACTTTTGAAGCACTGTAAAATAGGGCTGACCCCGCTTAGACTATTAATTGGTCATTTTGTTCTAAGATTTCTTTAGACAATCAGTCATTTCTTATGCTTTTCTTTTCATGCCGAATTACTTATTTTCAATAAACTTCTGAGTAGATATCTGGTAAACAAATTATTGAAAAATTGTGCTTTTGCAGGATTCTTTGTGGAGAAACCCAGTTTTACAGCCGACAACATCTTATGAGTGTGAGTCGACTTTCCTTAGTCGAGGACAGCCCGACTATACCAGTGCAAGGCAAACCAGCATATGAGATTTACGGAGGTGAATTGATTAAATAGATAAATGAATTAAGGTCTTTTTTTTCTTTGAGAATACAAAAAGTTTAGTGTGGACTGCCAGCACATATTTCAAACCACAATACTTGCTAAAATACGGGCATTTTTTTCTGCCAACAATTGTACCCCAGTAACAAATGTGTTCATTTAGGGCAGCCCTTATGAATAAATGAGCAACTTTTGTCTAGCCATTAAGCAGTTGGTCTGGCACAATATCTTACCTCAAGACTGAATGAACCTTTGTGATATGGCGCATTAGCATGGTGCATTTATGATTTGAAACACGAATTTCAGAGTAACAGCAAATACACTGTACATCCAAATACTCGGTATCTTTTTGATGCACTAGAACTAACAAGACCATGAAGAATACGCGTCAGGTTGCAGCCCGGTGTTTCTTTCTGCAAGACATCATTTTTACAATTAGTAATATATGTATTCATAAGCTTACCGTCGGTTTGGGTGTACAGAAGTCCACAGAGAAATAAATACTGTGGAGGACCCATTCTGGCATATTGGCCCCGTGAGCTATCGGCGCATGAATTCCTCCTCAAGCGAAACAAACAATCAATGAATCAATTAATCCTGTTTCCACTTGTACGACTTTGTGACAATGTACTGTTTGTAAGTTAGTGAACAAAAAGAACCGAATCAGTTATTTGAGCCGCTGAAATAAATCATTCACATGTTCATTCTTCCTCTCCAAGAGCGCACCAGTAAGCGGCGAGTCGACACGTTGGAAATTTCTGCAGTCACCAATTGCAAAATTCATCACCGACGCCCAAAGACACTCCGTTTACTGACGGGTTCCACGTCCGACCGCATTCTTCTGACACTTTACTGGGTCCGACCGACCGTAGGACAACGCATCCATTCTCACGCGGGACAAGTTGAGAGATGAAACGGTGGAGACAGGATTCAGTCAGAGGTGAGAAGCTGCACGGTGCAGCACAGCGCAGCAGCCCCTCCTCTCCACTCCGCTGCCCTGGGAGAAACTAACAAGCGAATATAAGATACACAATAGATCCAAAACTCAGCAGCACTTTGCATTCTGGACAATTACATGCTGATAGTGGTGCATGTCCGTGTTTTTTTTCCTTTTTTTTCTGGGAGGCAATTGAACGCAGCTGCGAAATACACACATGCAGAATAATCAATATGTATTTAAATGCAAGTATGGCCATCTTGTTGTTCAGGGGCTTTTTCTTTCAATTATTTCTTGGACAGATTAGATGTCTTTACATCAGCTCTGGTGTGGTTTTTAATCATTATTTAACTGTATTTAATTGCGTGGCTGTTAAAAAAAACCCTCATTAAATGTCCTTGTTTTATACAGAAGTGCTTTTCATCTCTTCCTTACATTTAATCAACACAGCATCGAGAGTAGAGCTTCAATGGTTAGTTCCATTGTCAGAACAACAACCAACTCTTTTGATTTTCAATAATCAAGTCATTTTTCATGCACAAATGGCAAAAAATGCTCTTTTCAGCCTTTCAAATTTGGAGCTTTCCTGTTGTCATATTAAAGTCAATATATTTGGGTTTTGGACTGACAAAAGAAGATATTTAAAGAAATCACCTTGGACTTTGATGGGATGGACATTTTTCACTATGTTCTGACATGTTATACTCTAAACGACTAATCGATTTATTTGACACAAATGATCTGCAGATGAATCAATAGTAAAAATAATGCTAAAACCTAATCGGTCCGGTGCACACATAAGGGTCTACCAGGTTAACTTTTACACTCAGCAAATCAGGGCAATAACAAGAAAAAAACTCCCCCAAGTTAATACAACATGCAACATTGCAACTGTAACTTGATAATGCAGTTTTGTCACTGGAGCAATTTTGTTTGTCCAACAAACAAACAAACACACCTCCTCTCTCTTGCAGATCTGACCTCACAGAGTTGATACATTAGTTCTATATTATTATATCTGTCCTCCTATTAACTAACCCTTGTGCACCACGATCCTGTCAAAAAACACAATGTGTCAAGTGAGAGAATTTAAACAAAGACCCCCAGTTTTACCAGGTAGCATTTTATTGTCATGTTCATGGTTGAAAAAGCTTCTACAAAAAGGTGTACAGCATGAACAGAAATGGCACTTCATTCCCGCCCACTGCCCCAGGTGCGGCCTCGTCGTCAATACTGCTCAATATTGTCAATAGCATTATAAATGCAGCGCCTCGTCGGGAGACGAGAGTGAGATGGGCTGTATCAGGTGTTATTGATCCAAAGGGTGAAATTAAACCATTTTTGGCTTTGGGTTCATAGCGGTACATTGAATAGTAATTTTGGACGATGGCTAAATCGGGTCTTTTTGAAAGATGGTGTACACAATCATTTTAATTGGATCAATCTCGTCCATTGGAGAATAATGTTTTTAATATAATGTTCCTGTCAGATTGTCCTTATGTTAGCTCAGCTCAGGTCATGGTGTTGTGAACGCCTCTTGCCTCTCAATAATGTATTTATGCTTCAATAAATGAAAGCCTTTAAAAATACACAAGTGCTGGGATATTTAGGTGGCAGTATTTAAAAAACAAACAGGAAAAAAAGGATTGTATTTCCATTCCTGGACAATGCAGTGGAGGATTGAAGTAACTTGTCACTAACTGTTTTTCATATTTTATGTAGAGGGTGACCTTAACCAATTGCACGTCCTGTCTTTCAGAAGTGCAAGCAGATAATAAATAGGCTTTTGAAGAAATTAATAACCTCACAAAATCCATCAAGGTGAACTTTAATGATGTGGGTAGGAAACTTCAAGAACAAGTGCTAATTGTACCAAATGACTTCATGCACAGTGACGCTGCTATTCATCATAAGCACTTACTGTTGAAAAAAATATTGATATCAATCTCATATCTCCTTCCCACAGAGAATTGGGAGAGTAAGTAATAGACATAGCGGAAGACTGCTATGGAGCTAAAGTCAAAATGGCAATGTCAGTGTCTAAATGCAAGAGAGATATTAAAATATTCAGTCTAGACGCTGATAAAATGTGATGATTAATGAGCATACTGTGTGTGGGGAAGCACATGCTATCACTGCAATCATATATTAGTTATTGCTAGTATTGTATGCAACATGGACTGCACCTCCTGTAAATAACAAATAATAAAGGAGAGATTTTAGAATAAAGCATTAACATGTCATGGGATTTAGTTACATCTGTCAGGCTAGGCCATTTTTAGCTTAGTGCCAATAGAGCTGATTATATCATGTCATTGTTTTAATACAAAGCAACAGTGCGGCTGTTGAGCTGAGATGTGTTTCACTGATTGTGTGTTTATGTTATCCTTCTGAGAAAGCCCCGATCATACCATACATTAAAGAAATGACAGTACTATATACTCAGAGAGATCTTTAACTGAGCCAGTCTTACTGGCAATAAGTCACACATTAACTCCTTCTAAAAATATGTATGATGTATCCAGGAAAAGCAGCTTCATATATATGTTTCTATATGTTTGGGAGATTGAAAATACAATTAAAATGGATAAATGCAGGAGAAAATGGCAGGTGGTCTGAGTAATTGCGTGATGACATTTTATGTCTATCATTCGGTAAAAAAAAAAAAAGAATGTACATTTATGGAGTGAGGTGATTTGATGTTTATCTTTGAAGTTGAATAAGAGAGGCAGAGAAAGATCTCTCATCACACACTGAGACAGACATGTTTCCAGGCAACGTGGAACTCTGCTGCCATTCTCACACAAGCCAAAATCAGAAGGGCTACTGACTCTCATCAATCTTCCTCTCTCTCTGTTAATCAAACATAGGAGACAGTGTCAAGGTCACAAGTTTTGTCCGCACCATTACCTACTCATAACCGTGTTTGTCCAAGCCAGGAGTGTTGGAGGTAACAGATGGTGTGTGTTCAACACCAGCCGAGCTCAGCCTTAGTGAGAGTAGACAGAGTAGACATGTGTCCTCACCACAAAGCCCAAACCTGTGTACAAGTGATAAAGCTCTGTCTAACAGCGTTGGGTGTTCAGTCCAGTTGATGTCCGAAACAGTGCCTTGAAATATACACCAATGTGTTGAGTATTTTTTTGTATTGTACAACTAGAGAAATGAAAATAAAAGTCACAGACTGTATTTTCTGTCAGAGTCACACTATAAAATGTAAATTGCAGCATCAACATATTTGAACACTGTTGTTGTGGTTGTGCTTATTTCCAAACATAATAATTGAATGTGGGCAGCTTTTTGATTTAAAATGTGCTGAACCAGTTTGAATTTCAGTGACAAGCTGATAGCACTTGAATACACAACGTATTAACAGTATAATAGAAACGTAACATTTTCACCTTGCTAGCCAATTTTCCATGTTATGACTTATAGCATAAGACATCTAATCAAACCATATATCGTTGAAGTACCCTGGCCTTTTCCCCTTCACATCAAGAAAAAGTCCATTTCTGGTGACCTACTTTTTTAATATATCTGCTCCCCTACTTTTATTGGACTCCAATATCTTTTTTCATCGAAGACAGACATCAAGTGACTGAGGTAATAACTATATATTGTTCCACTGGGACAATATGGTCCAATGAGCAAATACTTCTCACATAAACATTAAAATCAGTTAATCAAAGCATTTATACTACAACCAATCCTACTGAGGGTGGTTTCAGCTCCTCATTTTGGATTGTAGAACACTGAGTATCTCTAGTCAAATTGATCCATATGATACATAAAGTTTAAGTGTATTGAATTGTAAATTGCTCCATATGAGATCAGTTATGTTACAATGCATTGTACAACCCATCAGTTGCAGTGTCTTGGGCCTTTGCTGACTGTAGTTAGTTTTTGTCTTGCATCTCTCCCTATTGTTCAGATTGGCTGAGTTCCATGAGTTATTAGGATAATGTGTGGGGGTGTTTTCATGGCTGTCAGGGAAACTGTGCTTCTCTATGAATGGGTAGCAGCGGCTGAGGAAAGAAAGACAGTGTAAGTGGGACAAGTCCAGCTGACTGTTCAAGGACCAAATCCCTGTGGGGGATTTCCTGCTTGAACAGTCCCACACAACCCCCCCACAGTAGGCTAAACCAAATCATGAAACTTGATGGTCACTTGGCAGATCATTGTACTTGGACAGCATCACTGTAATACTGTAAAGCCCAACATGTCCTCATACAAAAACGACGGCATAGTTCGATTGTCAGTGACTCCTAAAACAACGACTGCTCTATTTAACGTTGTGAAACGGCCGGCCCAGTAATACGGCCTGGACCAGCGTATTGATGGTGTGTTGGCTCACAGCAGGAACCGGTAGAGCAGCAAGTGGAAACTCTGGGCATGATACTCTCCACAGAGCTCCAACTGCAGGATCTGGGTCTGTCTGTCGTGGGCGGGTCAATGCCGGAGGCCCCACTGGAGTCTGAACTGAAGGAGTTTCTGGTGAACTTGCATGATTTCGTCTGACTTCGTCGGAATCGGACCCCGTGAAACCGATGCTTTCGGAATGACATCATATAAATAATCTCAGGAAGAGCTTGGAAGAGACCATCGGCACCGGAACCACATACATGAACTAACTTTTGCTTTTGATAACACACGTGATTTAGATGTCTTGATTAGCCTACAGAGTTCTTATTAATTAGAAAAAAGGTACTGAATTCAAATGATTAATTTGAGAGTTGTAAATATGCAAATACATTTGATTTTATTTGATTTGAAATATAGTGTAGGAAGAAGTATCATGGATTTCTGCTCTTTAAATCTCAGTCCGTGCCATACCTTTTGAAGTAATGTACAGAGGACTCTTGAAATCAAAGCTAGACATCACAAGAAGTCTCTTCTGAAGAGATGCAGCTTTCTATCTTGGGGATGAGTGGTGTTGTCAGTGCATTGCTATCACTTTATTTTCTTGCAGTGGACACATTGCTTCCTCTGTATACCTTCACGCTCCACAAAACACCATTGAACTCCTGACACACCTTGGAAGAGTGGAGAGAGAAGGACCCAAACCCAGCAACTCCATTTAAATGCTTTCAAGGTGAAAAAGGCCCCATTCAGCTTCTTGAAGTGGAAACGGTACTTTGGGGGACACTAGCGATATAGACGTGCTGGAGAAAAGAAAGGGCTTCTGTTTAATCAGGCGCAAGGGCATTTACACCATTTGTTTTTCCTCTGGATGAGCAGGAAAAAAAAAATACAAAAACAAGGAAGAAAATGCTGAGAGCAATATGAGAGAAAAACTCACTGCTCTGTTAACATTTTCAAAATGGCAGATAATAGACTTCTCCCATGCGTGTAAACATTGCATTTCTATAGAAATGGCCCCTTTCTGTGCCTCAAACGGGTAGTCATGGGTGAGAGAGTTATACAGCACTCATCTCTTATTCTTGTTAGATGTTTATAAAACCGCACCGGGTTTTAAATAGGAAATAGAAAAACATGGAGAAAGACAGAGTCTAAAAGAGAGCATGTGTTAGCAGTTTGAAAACTACTTAAACAGTATTGTACTTTCAATCAATCAAATTGATCTAAAAACAGGCTGCAGACCTGATGTCAAGTTTAATTTACCTCCTTTTATTTCAACGTATTTACTAATGTTCCATTTTAGAAATTTGTTTAAGAGACTTACATTATAGTCACTTTTATATTATCACTATAAAACAAGAAGTTTGATGTTAAGTTTATACATATTCATAATTCAAATCCAGCATTTAAAATACAAAATGTACAGCATGTCCTCTAACAAATGGCTTGACTAATTTGATAAACTTTTTAATCAACTTTGCTGTAATCTTGCTTTCTGATTCTATTAAAAAAAGCACTTCCTTTGCATTCTAAGTTGATAAATAATAATATGAATGTTAAATATTGTGTTTTTTTGTAGGATTCATAAAATCGAAGAAGCCCAGATTTTATAGATACGTAACCAGGATATGTATTCAAGAGAAGCTGGTACTACATGATCCTTATGAATAATTAATTTTATTGCACATAAATATTTGGTCATTTTCTAATTGAAATACCATTTTGTAATCAGATAACATGTTTTTATGTAAATTAGCACATCAACCAAGGCTAAAGGAGTGTTATTCAGTCACATTTTATATTATTCGATTGTTTCATGTTCATAGAGAGAAAAAGATAATAATAATTTTTATTGGATTTCAATGAAGGTTATCCCACATATATTTTTCCGAATTCATTTATTGATGATAATTGAAGTGAGTGGTGGCAATTACAATGTGGAGATTCTTATTATTTTTACATCAAAGCCATTTCAAGGTTGTTTTTCATTGAATTCTAACAATGATCATTTATACGTTTTAAACATAGCCCTGTGATTCCACTTCATAAGAAAAACAGAGCAAAATGTAATGAAAAATGTATCTCATTTTAGAGTGGTGTGGGACTTTATGCCATCATTTCGGTATCCCTCTGTGTAGGCACAGTTTTAATAACTCATAATAACTCAAGAACAATACATGCCAGAAACCTAATATGTACACCACAGGTTTCCCTTAGAAACCTGTCGTGCACTCCTCCACAGTCGATGATCTGATTAGATTTCGGAGGATTTTTGTCACATACATTTGCATTTCTGTGAATAAAAATACATTCATTTTAGACTACTGCCAGGCAGGCAGCACTTCCATTTCGGAGGATAGGTTCTCTCCTGAATAAATGGTGGGATGCTCCATGAACCAAGCAGAAGAGTTCAGGTGTGTCAAGGAGTGTGGGGAAGGGGGACAGTGAGTTTGGCCGGCGATTTTGCGCATCACTTGCAACTCCATGTTTTCTGGTCAGTCTTCCATGTGTCCCTGACCTATGATCATGAGGTTTCTGGGCAGTGACCGAAAGACTGACATTGTGGATGCAAGACCTCAATCACTTGATTGCAAACTTGAGTTTACAATTGAAGGGTGGATTGACCCTCCTAAATATTTGATGTTCTGAACCATACATATATACATATATATATATATATATATACATACACATATATATATATATATATACATATATACATATATATATATATATATATATGTATATATATATATATATATATACATATATACATATATACATATATATATATATATATATATATATATATACATATATACATATATATATATATATACATACATATACACATACACATATATAGAGAGAGAGAGAGAGAGAGAGAGAGAGAGAGAGAGACAGAGAGAGAGAGAGAGAGAGAGAGACAGAGAGAGAGAGAGAGAGAGAGAGAGACAGAGAGAGAGAGAGAGAGACAGAGAGAGACAGAGAGAGACAGAGAGAGAGAGACAGAGAGAGAGAGAGAGAGAGAGAGAGAGACAGAGAGAGAGAGAGAGACAGAGAGAGAGAGAGAGAGAGACAGAGAGAGAGACAGAGAGAGAGGAGAGAGAGAGACAGAGATAGCGAGAGAAATCAAGCAGAACTTTGATTATTTCGACTTTTAGAATCATCGCGCATATCTATATCTATATATATTATCTATATATAAATATAAATATATACATATAAAATAATATATAAATATACAAATATACATATATTATACATTATAAATATAATATATATACATATACATATATAAAATATTAACATTATACATATATCATATATAAATATATATAGATAATACATCATACATAATTAAATATATATACATATATACATATATATATATATATGTATATATATATATATATATATATATGTATATATATATGTATATATTGTATATATATATAGTATATATATACATATACATATATATATATATAGATTATAGATATAGCTGCGATGATTCTAAAAGTCGAATAATCAAAGTTTCTGCTTGATTTTAATTGTATATTGTTACACTATAAATGCACGTTCATTGTCATTGTAGTCGTTGAAATCGGAAGATAGAAAGTAAATAAACTATACTCATTTTAAAAGCAATTCATGTGTTAATCATGTACTGTAGCTAGTAGCAGTAAGAATGTGATCTAACTAGTGTTCACCTTCACCTGATTTGCATTGTAGCGTTATTGTTAAGATGTATTAGAGCGAATACATGTCAATGGGGTGCCCTAATATGAATTAGTAGATAAATGAGGATGCCTGCTGGAGTTTTGGTCTCATATACTTACACTAAACACAGGTTTGCTAGGTTTACAAGGTATTACATTTCAACACCAATGACCTTTTAGAAAATGTTTTGTTTTACATCTTGAGTTCACACTAGCCTTTTTATTGCAACACAATGTAGGATTCGATATTATTGCAATTTAGTGTCCCTCCAGTTTTAGATTGGACAAGTTTGCTAACACAGCCAAACATCAAGCAAGTGCAACAACACAAGCTCGGCTAACTGAGCTAACTGCTAAGTAGCTGACGGAAGCTACTGTTCACAGCGGTTAGCTTTACTTTAGCAACAAGTTAAGCTTTCTGTCCATCAGGAAAATCTAAATCAAAAAGAGACAGATTAGCTGGAGGACATTGGCAGAAAAAGCTAAAACATTTCCTCCATAGAATATTATCTAGTTTTGCCAAAATCTACTTAGTGTAGTAAAGCCTTAGCCTACTCACTTCTCCCTGGTTTCATGGAGAAAAAGTGTTTGGGGGCGCACAGTGGGATTGACACTATTATCCCTATCACAAGTTATCAAAATAATTTATGGTAAAATAGTTACATACTGTTGCTTTAAGATAGCATCTTGGTGCAATGGATACAGTAAGCCCTGACATAACTGTAGGTAAAGCATTACATTAGAGTCTTATTCCCAGTGAGAAATGAGATGGAGTTTATGTTAGCGGTGACTCACGTTTTGTGTGAAGAATTCAATACTCCCGACTCTCAACCTTGTAAAAACATTGTGTAGTACACAGCCAAGGACACTGTGTTGTACAGTGTTGCTGTGTGTGAGACACATATCAGCAGACCTGTACTCACATGAAGCCTACTACATGTGCTCTACCCTAACATTACTCAGAGACTTGCATCCCCACAACATTGAAGCCAGTCATTTCTGATTGCACCAGTCTTAACAAAATGGATTGATGGGCTTCCAATAGAACTTTGGATGCTATATTTTCTGTCCACTTAAAAGCAAGTATTGACAAGAAAAGTGTTTGCAGAAGGCTACATTCTGTCATACTGTCGCTCAATTAAGTGATGGAAGGTGATTGTGAATTTCACATACAGGAGTTCAAATATTCCAAGGGAAGGGTTACAGTTGGGGTAAGGGCATGACAGCAAGGAAGATGTCATCTTCAAATGATCTGTGTAATGTTTTTAATCTCCCTGGCAATTAAGATGGATAATGTCTTGCAATATATCGCTAAAGAAACCTTGTACACCAACACACAACCCTGAAGTCAGTGGGTTTTTTTGGGTGATTATTTTTTATTGCACGAGTTGTTTCCACAGGTGGAAGCAGAACAGTTCACTTAAATATATCGCGTGGAAAGACCATGCCAGGATGTTTATTTTATCCGTTTCCGAACACAATCATTCCTTATCATTGACACTTGCTGAATGTCTGTGATTAACATTTGATTTATTTTGCCAGACAAGAAGTTCATGAAAAAAAAAAAAAAAAAGCAGAAATTTGACATAAGGGCCAATAACTATGAAAGGTTTGACAGATTGTTAAACGGTATCAACTTACCTTACAGTAAGGCTCCTTTTCTCCTCCTCGTGGGATCTCTCCTGTTTGGGGGAATGAATACCAATGGAGCTCAACCATGAAAGCGCTTAAAGGTGGTGGGCAGTTGGAAAGAAATAGACAGGTCTTGGTAGATCTTCATTAAAGAGATCAATGCCCAAAGAGAAGTACATTATTTGGGGCTAAATCAGGTAATAAAGTTAGATTGACAGATGAGTGATTAGCTTTAGAAAGAACAGTACTTGTGAGGCTGTAGGGCTGAGAACATGCACATGAACGTGAGACATTTAAACAGCACATAAATACGCTATGCATACCTCTGTTGGTGTTTGAAACTCAGTGATGCGCATCTTTGCTTCTGAACTTTGTTAATGTTAGAATTTCATTTGTCATTTCTAATAGTAGACTTAGCTATTGTGATGCCCCCAGGTGTCACTGCAGTAAATCAGCCAAACTATAGTTCTTCCACTATCCGCTGATGCCAGAAGAAACGTGAAGAGAATGGCAGAGGCAGCCTCTATCGTTGGCCTTCGTGATAGAGAACGTTGTCAAGTATTGTTAATGTTAAATGTCATCCGTAATACTGTACACAAGATTACATATTGGCTGAGTGAAGTCCTCCAGTAAATTATAGCGTATTACATTTATTTTCTTCACATACATAACTATGGATTTGTATGATGAGTGATATTTTTGGACGCTGCGTTTTTGAGGGATGATGATAATATGAGCAGGCATGATGGATTATTCCTGCTGTTGTCATTAGCCTTCATTTTGTTTTGCTGTGCTATATTCAGATAAGCGACCTGAAAAGCTAATCAAATCTCAGTGCTTGGTACACATTACATTGTCCTACTCTTTGAAAATATGAGAAATACTCTTACCCTTTAATTACGTTTTAAAAACAGTGATGACATACTTGTCAGCACAGGTCATAGTGTGTGGCTGGTATTCCTGAGGTTGGCATAGAAAGTACACAATATATGATATATGATGCTACTGGCTGCAAATGTGCCTCCCTATCCTTCATCTATATAAGTGTTGAATACTATTTATATATTGTGTAATATGTGAATCTAATTGAATATCAATATTAGTTTTAAGGGCAATGGTAATGTATCTAAAAAGCTATTAGGGGAGACAATGTGCTCCCTGTGTTGATACATAAAGCATGTATGTGTTGTAAATGGGCCTTATGCAGATTTATAATGACAGTACTCTTACAGAGATGTGTGGTACTGAGCCATCTTTTTATCTATTGTTTATCTCTTGTTTTTTTGCGTTTTCTAAACATACCCGGCATTTGTACTTATTACTTTTGCATTATCGCCTGTTTTTGGAAGCCATATTTCATATTTGTCCAAAGTCAAACAAGCAATCATTCAATTCTATTTTGTACCTAATGGTATTTCTGACTCGCTGCAGTTGTCATGGTTGTCACTGGATTCAAATGTTTGCTTGTTGGTGTCGCAAATAAATTAATACAACTACTGCAGGACTGCCAAACAAGTATTACTCCATGCCCATGTCCATGCACTGGTTGTGGTAATGAGGCCGCTTGTCTTCGGAGGGAGGCAGATGTCGTGGTTGAAAGAGTTGGAAGGATTTATTTTACCCTGAGACAAGATTTAACCCCTGAAGAACTGGAAGTGCTGACGCACGACCAGTATTGTGAGTAACCTTTGTAGATAGGCCATTGTAACTGTTTAGGGGCGTTGATTACTTCTGTTTGATTTTCCGGGTTGAAGGAATTGGAAGGAGGTTGTGGAATTTTAAGATTGTTTGGATTAACTGACCTGGATAATGAACTGCTTTGTTACAATCTTCTACTGTACCAATAGAGAAGGGGATAAATTACTATGTGTACATGTTTTGTATGTTGTTTTTTTTTACTTGACCTTGATACTTTTTCAAAGAGGCATTTGTTTATTATTAATGAGGAATTTTATTATAATTGAATTTATTTATTTTTAAGAAGCCATGTTATTCATTGTGAAAGCACTTTTTTATTTATTTTATTTTTTAATGTATTTTATTTTTCTGTTGAACTGGTTCCCAGGTTTCATCCCAATCAGCTGAAATCTGGGGACTCAGTACCACCACAACTGAAAATGTAAGTTTCCCTGCAGTTTTTGACCTCTAGCAGCACTGCAGAGCTGTTTGCAAGTGGGTCCATGTTTTGTAAAGCTTATGCAAGTGGACGCAAATGAGCACAATACACAGTCCTGTCAATGGTTTTACCTATTTAACTGATCAACATCCTCCATATGCTACAATGCGCCAGCTAAGACAGTAAGGAAGAGGACTGCTAACAAGTGGATTTCAAAGACTTAATATTTTATGAGGAAGGAAATTCTTTCAACACATTTGTCAGACCTCAATGATACACAATGTGTTTTGGTGAGTAAAACGTAACGAAAAACTCAACAGAGCATCATTTTCGGGTGAGCACGATGAATCTTAAAATAACTCTGCACACAGATCATCCTGAACAGTAAGACTCAAACATTAGCTAATGATGTTGAAGAAGAAGAAAAAAAACACGTTTTTAATTGATTGACACCCCTTAAAGTAATCTGGAAGATTTTATCGCTGAATGAGGTAACACAACGGTTATTGAGCGTGTGGCCCTCTGATGAAAGCCCTTGCATTTGCTGTATTACTAACTGGGTATCTGTAGAAACATTCCCCGAGAAACATCACAAGTGGTGATCTCTGGGAAGTGAGATCCAAAAACACCCCTGCAATTATCGCTCATCGCCACAGGTTCCTTGTTAGTTTTAGAACTCAACATCTAGATTACTTGCATCAAATCCCCCTTTGGTCACCCTTGAGCCACGTGTGTCAGCCATACAAACCTGAGAACAGGAATCTGGATGATCCCTTGTGCGCAGATGCAATTTGATCGACATATTTCCCTAGAGCTCCAACTAAAATGTTTACCTCTTGGTTTTTGTGGTAGTTATTTTTCTGCAGACAGGTGGAACTTTTCAAAGAAATTTATAGTAGGTCAGCTCTGTTAATTCAGGTTTTTGTTTTATTCGACTGTCCAGGTCTCCACCATGGTTTCCACTGCAAAAATAAATCTCAAATAAATTGTTGAGAGGCCTCCTGAATGTGATGCTTACACCCGTGAGAAGCTACACCTCATTATACACCCTGTGTTGAAAACTTTCAGCTGACTGAGCTTTTGTTTATTTATCTCAAAGGTGGAAGAGATGGTAACTAACGTCTGTTGTGTTCGGTTCATCATTGCTGCTACAATTCTGAAGAGACTAAATCAGCTCTTGACTGCCTTGGTATATGATAGAAAGGGGAAGGATGTTTTTTCTCCCCTTCAGGCTGGATTTGTTCCCCGTGAATACGATCTTTGGCAGTGCCAATGTTGATCTTGAAACCGACTGATGAGCCAATGGTACAGTGAGCACCCTTTGTAAATATTCATTTTAGTCTGATCTCCGGGGTTTAAGTCTTCGGTTGGAACGGCGAGGAAATTCAGAGTTGTGTATTTGGTTTGGATGTATTGAACTAGATTTAACTCAACCGTTGAACTGCCATCTTATTACCTCCACCAGCTAGGTTTTTCTGTTTGTTTGTTTGCCTGTCAGCAGGATTACAGAGAAACTCCGGGCCCAGTTTTCATGAAACTTGGTGGAAGGGTGTAGAATGGGCCAAGGAAGAACCCATTAATTGTTAGAGCTGATCTGTATCAAATAACAAATTTACATTCACTTTTGTTAACATTGCAAGATATGGCATTGGTGCTGCATTCATGTGGTGTCAGAATAATCTGAAAAAAGGGTGCCGACTGGGAAAAATCTTGTGAAAAGTTTGTAACAATAGATAAATAAAAATACAAATAAAATACAACATCTTCTTTGAGAATGTGAATGCACATTTGGAGGTCTGCTCTTTCAAAGTGTCATTAGTTAGCCATTAGTTCTTGGTTTTGCTCTTGAACTGTCTGCCAAAAATGTTTAATATAATAATTTTATATGTGTAAAAACTAAATTGCTATTCTGTTACTTTGCTCTTATACTCTATGTTTTATGTAGATTGATTTAACCTTCACATATTTAGTCAAACAGACTGCTAAAAATGTAGGGTCATTTTCTTATAGACTTCTATACAATTAGACTTATTTTTGCAACCAGTGAAGTCTCCCCTGCTTGACATTAGAGAGAATACTAGTTCTGCATTGGTTTCACTTTTCAGACGCAGAGGTTTCCGCTTGTGGTCAATTTAAGCTGAGGTCAGCAGAGGATGTATTTCAACACAGCTAGATTTCCTATCATTCTGTCTTGCATACAGTATACTGTATGTGAAAACATTACTAAAGCACCACTGTGCGTCTATAGCACTTGAAGCATGTTTGTGTGAAGCACTGAGGATTTTAGGAGGTAATCAAAGAGAATGTGCCACAGCTGTGGGTGCCGAGCATATGTTGAAGTACTTATTTTAAATATTTGTCTTTGCTATTGGCTTACAATTCATCTTTGGTTTTTTTTCAGCTTTGTGTCCAGAGCAAATCATATTTACTAGTCTGCGTCGAGATTTCTAAAGCAACATATATTTATAACCAAAGAAGCAAAATATTTTCCCAGCTTTGAATATGACGTTAAGTCTGGTAGTGTAGCTGTATGAACTATTTATAGTTTTAAATTGCACCGAATACCACACACTACAGTATGTTTATCCAACCTCTGCCACAAGCATCTGCCTTCTCTGCCACCGCTGTTTTTATCGCCTTCCCAATGCAGCAATTAACAACAGAATCTGTCTGTACTGCACTGCTGCCCCCTACTTATGGGCTGTGGTAAACAAACCATACAGTAAAGGGGAAATCTGACAGCCTTTTTGTGAATGCAATGGGAATGAAAGACATCTGCTTCTCCAAAGGAACACTTTTGGTGCCTCTACCCCCCCAATGTTCACTAAGTTGTACAAAATAGTGTAGAAACTTTGTTTGTGCTTTTTACATCTGGAAGCCTTCTCACATATCTTACCATTTGCATAAAAACATGTCCATTCTAGTACAATGTACACAAGTAAGAATGACAGAAGCCGTTTCCAGAAGCCTCTAGACACTTGTTCCATCAGTGCTGTTGTTTTGGGTGACAGACAGGAGAAAAGTCGATTCATAATATACATTAGATGGCAGTCTCAAGACTGCGAAGATACAAAGGAATATATCCAATGCATTTGCATTAATTCCCGGGAGAGCTGCTACTCACTGTGCATCTAGCTGGAAAATCAGCCTACTCTTCTGAAAAACATGTGCCTCTCTCACATATATAGAATGTTGTCTTGTCCTCAGGAACAAGAAGTACTTTGACCTTCAATAGTGGAAATAGTATATGGACAAAATATGCAATTATTATTATTATTATTATTATGAGCAGGCAGCTCAAAATAGTTTTCATTTGAAAAACAAGTATTCTGCTTCAATATACTTTCAGGTAGATTTTGAGAGGAAAACTGTGTTTAAAGAGCTTACATGCTGGACAATCAATAAGATCTACTTGCATAAAACCACTGGTGTTAACATGCAACTCGAAGACGGGGAGGGAGCTTAAGGGGTCTGCTTGAAATGATCAGTGCACATTGTCGCGTCAAAGGTAAATAGATGGGTGGCAAATAGAGGAAAAGGGGGTAGTCTGCTGAATCTACACAGCAGCCAATACTAATAAGGGAAAGCTAAGCCGTTAGTGAGGCTTAAAGCAGCTTACAGATGAAGAGAGTCTCAATTTGGCTGCAGTATTTTCTTTTTTTTTTTTGCTCCAAAAACTTAAATCTTGCGGGCTTAGTAATTTCTTCACATATACTGTATGTCAGACAGAATGAAAGGAAATCCAGTTCTGTTGAAATGCATCCTCTGCTGCCCGCAGCTTAAGTTGAGCACTTAATATGTAGTAAAGGGAGCTTAATTGGAAAGGAGATGTAGACACTTTTACTCCTGGCTGATATTATTTTAAACAATGTTAACATTAATGCAAGTGAACCATCCATAACCAGCCGTGTCTTTGTGAGATTTAATTTTCTCTAGGTGATGTATATTTGAATTCAGATGAAAGTTGGCGCTGAAAAACGTGCATTTTAGTATGAATCTGCAGATGAGCGATCTACTTGTAGAAGAATCCAATCGTGACAGGAAATGAATTAAAGATGTAAAGTTATGTACTTTTCTTACACAGTGTTATTTGGCATATTCTGTCCTGTGCAAGATATCTCAATGAGGTTGCTTTCATCTGCTCACGTTTGGAGTCATTGGCTAATTTGGTAGATGTCCTGATGCATGTTGCATACATTTTAGCATCTAAAAACATTCTTAACACTTAAAAAATATGGGTCAAGCATATTTAACTTAATCCTGCACTGGAATGGCGGCATATAAACAAACTGTGCAATACAAAAAGCAAATGAGCACATTCTTAATCTTCTCATTCCAACCCAAAGCAAGATTTTTTATTTAATATTTATGTTGTCAAAATTCATAGCGGTTGCAAAATGTTATATTTCCGCGTAGTTTCAGTCTCATGTTTGTAATGTTTGCATCACATCTGGCTGTGTCTTAATTGGCCCTCCTTTATCTTCTACCAGC
Organism: Cottoperca gobio; assembly: GCF_900634415.1. Taxonomy (NCBI): domain Eukaryota; kingdom Metazoa; phylum Chordata; class Actinopteri; order Perciformes; family Bovichtidae; genus Cottoperca; species Cottoperca gobio. The sequence goes on from NC_041368.1 coordinate 12,026,902, forward strand.
TGTTTACATCTTTCTTATCAGCTAGGTTTGCAGCATTTTGTCACATCCTCACAGCCAGTGGATCTGCATATCTAAACAACAGCACAGACAGATGTAAGACCTGTCAGCTTAACCAAGCTGCTCATCATTTTCTCTTAGTGTCTCTGAGTAAGCCAGGTGTCTCTCTCCTTCACTCCTTTTTTTCATTTACTTTAATATCTTGCAGATTTCCCTTTCCGCACCAGTTTTGCTTTATTTTTAACATGAGGATTTCATTTTTTCATCTATTAATGACCTAAGTCACAGCCATGCACATTTATGAAAAGCAATCATATAGCTCGAATATGAGAAATGCATTTTTACTGTACTCCAATTGGGATTGTCAACATTGTTTCACCAAGCTTGAAGTATGCTTTTCCCCCAACATCACCATGACTTTGGTTTTGAATGATATCATGAAAATTGTTGAACGCATTACCATTGAATTTCGAGCGGCAACATCAGGTCAACATTTCAATTTGTCCAATACTTTGATTTTTGACCAAATACCTGCCAAACTAATGACATCCCCATCGGTGTCGGCTGTACTTTATATATATATATATATATATATATATATATATATATATATATATATATATATATATTTATAAAACGGACATGTCAAATCAAGCAATCTGATTGGTTCTTAGCCGTGATATAATGAGCATATATCACTGGTAGAATTGAAGTTACTTTTCACAACAAGTCAGTATCCCTCAGTGTCTGAGAAAAAGCTACAGCTGTTAAATTACGTCTGTTTGTTAATTGATTAAGTACAATTACACACCTAGTACAACCTTACAAACTTGGTACACTGTTCTAAACAAGTCACCACGCAATACAAGTGTTGATTTACATACCGTCTTGCTTCCATTTTAATTAAATCCGCTGTGTGTATATTCGCCCAGAACAAAGGCGCTGTTTCGCGGGCTTCCGGGAGGGCCGTAAGTGAAGGTACCGTAATGAATCAATATCTGCTGTAAAGCGCAGAGTCTCAGCTTTCAGAAACCGTTGAAATCTTTTCGATTGCGCAAACTATGACATAATTACGGCAATCCAAAATGTTGCTTGCAATCGCCGACACATTCGGTGTTAAAGGGAAACAAACTTACAAAGCTTTACTATGGAGGAGTGAATTGATCAGTGCCTATCTCCAGAGAAAAAAGCCCCTAAAAGACGACATGCAGAGCTACGTGAAGAGCAGGTACACCAAATAATCGATCAACGTTGTCTGTCTAATATGTTCGCTAGCTGTTAGTGTTGTTGCATAGCAACCACCTCGCAACTATGTTTTGTGCAGAAGGCAATGGAGGGACTATTTTATTTCGCGTCGGGCCGAACCATGCCCCTTAACTGTGATATAATGAGCATATACCACGGCCTGTCGTGAGCTATTGCTTAAATATATATATATATATATATATATATATATATATATATATATATATATATATATATATATATATATATATATAGTGTGTGTGTGTGTATATATATATATATATATATATATATATATATATATATATATATATATATATATATATATATATATATACATATATATATATATATCTATCTATATATATATATGTACAGCCGACAACTTTTTTGTTTTATGTATACGCTTGGCCCTATATCTCAAGATTTCATTCATTGGCTAAACGTCAAGAAGTAGAAAATACTGAATGTGTCGATAAAGAAGCTTATATAGTCTGTATGTTTGTTAAAAAATAAAAAAAACATACATTATACAAACAGAGAAAAAGTCTATAAAAATGATAGGAAAACTCTTTCCTGATGCAATTCAAACCAAATAATTTGCTTGAAATTACTCCTAATTGCTAGTTTTACACAGACTTTCTGCAGTTATTGCGTTTCCTGTTTGAGTTTATTATACAGTTTATCAGTTGTTCTGTACTGTTATTGCTATGCAAGTATCCATAGTCACTTAGTCAGGTCTCTTCAGTACTTAGTTTACTCAATGATCGAAAAAGAAAAAGGAAAATGGTTGGGAATCACTGTTTTATTCATTTAATTATAGTGTAAATAGAATACTTTACTTATCATTGAATGGGGGTGTTATAGTAATGTGCAAAACAAGAAAAACAGAAAGTTCCATGTTATTCATTCATGGTGGAGGGTGATGAGGTGGAGTTGTAGATTCTCGCAGTGTTTAGTGAGAATGAAGTTAGTGCGAAAGGTACAAAAGGTAGTCTGCTAAACAACAGCTTGTTAACATTGTCATTGTGTAAAGCTGAAAACATCGCTGTGCCTTAGTACAGCATCATAGAGCTGCAAGTGTGGCTTTAGACGATTAGTATTGTTGGGACACATTTTACTTTAGACATCTCATTTGCTAAATTGTCTCTTGAAATGGGGCTTCCAAAATGCCTCAGGGAGAAAAAACAAACATCACTGCAAGGACCTTGATTGAAAAAAAGTATTTTTTTTAAGCTTCTGAAGAGCAAAAATCACATACAAAAAAATACAAACATAAGTGGCTGTAATGTACATGCAGATAGACAAAGCGTTCAACTTAGTCTCAGGCTGCATTACAGGGACCTAGAAATAAGAAAAGGATGGATAGCAAGGGAAATGACTTCAGCTCTCCTTGGACAGACCACATATTACCAGGCACTAGACAGATGAAACTCAATATAATAAACATTAAGTAATAGGAAAATGGAGAGGAGGATTGTACTATTAAACACCAGCATTCACCAACCTCCTCCAAAGTGCGTCCCTTGTTCCACACCCTGCCAATTTGACTCTCCCATCAAGCGTGACAAGCTGCTGGATATATGCTATCAAAGAATTGAACTCATGTGACCTGCTATCCCTAAGGATGAAGTAGCACCCTTACAAGCTCACTTAGAAGCACAAGATAAAGCCCACCACGCACCCTTCACAGCAGGGCACGCAACAATGCTCCTGCTCCCCACAGCAGCAGCCCCACTGCTTAATCTAATCAGTTCGAATTAACCTTAATACACACTGTGCCCCAGGCTTTTGACTCTGCTGTATCTCGCTGACACACCTTGTAAAACTTCACCACATTCCCCGCTGAATGACTGCCACAAGGCCTAACTTGGGCTGACACGCGAGGCTTGAGAAAAGTTCATTTGCAGATAACTTTGATAAAACAAAAAATCAGGGAACTCAAGTAGTAAATTGAAATATAAAATTATAACATATTTTGATTTGCAAAAGTATCAAATAACCATTTGGGGAGGATCGTTAATTCTTAGAACTTATCATTGCTGTAAAAATGGAACAAAAACATCCAATTTGAGTGTTATCCCATTAAATGGCCATTATCGGTTGTTATCACTACCATTATAATGCTTCTGATGGGAAAACACTGCACCTACCCACACGCGTGGAAGTGAATGGTTTAAATATGGTTTAAAACATTGTGAATTGATACAAAACCACTTTTAGGAAAAGATCATGGTTTGTGTTAAAATAAGTATGTTTGTTATGTAACATACGTTACGTGGCTTACCTTTCCAACGGGACACAAACAGCGGTCCCCTGGGTGAAAGTCCTGTTTTTGTTTGACCCATCCTGGATTCTACCCTACGCGTACTTTGTCCCTCTTTATGCTACGTCACCTGACTTCCTTTTTTTGCAACTATCATAATTACTAAGGCCATTAGAGATCAGACTAGTCATGTCTTTGTCTTCTTGATCAATATATTAATAATAATAATAATAATAATAATAATAATAATAATAGTAATAATAACAGCCTTACAAACCTATTAGTAGGTGTAGCAATGCCCATTCTAACCCATGTCTAACTCATGTCTATGAGTCAGATACATCTATCATATCTGATAACCAGTGATAACACCAATTCAATGGGCTGATAATATTCAAAGTGGGTGACAAAAATCATGCTGAAATGACATGTATTTTGGCCCAAAGTGTGGGGGACTAAAATGCCCACGGGTTGCCCACTTAGAGATACCAACAGCTAAAAACATTCACTGGGTAGTATATCGGGTACATAATTACATTATATTGCACTCATCTTGCACCAGACTGGACACCCCACTGACCCAGAACAGCCTGACATCTTCAGGGCAGAGTTTCATCTAATTATTCCTGCCAAAGCACTGCACAGATAGTAGCAGGATGCTGGTCATTTTATACAATGCTGAGGTCAACTCACTGCATGCTCATGACATTCATAATGAAATATTCATCTAAGCACAGCACACAGTGGTCCGTTTAACATTAAAACTTGGCCGGCAGGCTGCCTCTAGTCTTCATACCACTGATGTTGACTGTCTCACAAAATGCTGTTTACCATTTCAAAAAGTGCTGCTGGACTTCTCTTGCTCTACTGAATAAGGACGGAACTCAAACTGAATAAACTATAGTGTTCTGAGTCCTGGAAAAGAGAGGAATATACATGATTTAGTTTGTCTTTTTTGTTTGATTTAGACTGTTTATAAGATGTGTACATAGTCAGTATGATGACATCCACTGGAGTTTGGCATTTTGACTGAAGCCATCTTGGTTTAAAGCCGTCACCATCTTGGTTTTTTTCAATTAATAGTGACACGAGAGGGTGGAGCAAACTACAACCAAATACTGAAGAAGACATTATTAGGGGTGTGTCACAAGTAACTTTCATGAAAATAAAACACGCAGTGGAAGGGTTCATTTCTTAAGACGGTAACATGGTCGACACCCAAACTGAAAAACGCTGTGGTCACAAGGTAGCCACACCCTAAAGCGCATGCTGCTTTATCATCTATTTTACTCTAAATGGGACCATCATTTATCAAATAGACATCATGCTGCTATGAAGAAGACTTTAAACTCACGATTTAGAACATAAACTCCTCAGAAAAAATATTTACTGAGGTAATAAATCACGTGAAAAGTCGGATCATTTTCTCATAGATTTCTATACAATCAGACTTCTTTTTGCAGCCAATAGAATTGCCGCTTGCTGGCAATTACAGAGAAGGCAGGGTTAAGGCACTTCCACATTGCTATCAGATTTCAGACTCAGAGGTTACCACTTGTTTGATACTGATTTGCCACTAAATAAGCAATGCACAGCACTGTATATCTATTTATTTTATATATTTAGAATATTGTATCTATTTATTTAACCCTGATTCAATGCTCACCACATAACATAGCTTCTATTGTGTATTGTGTTTTAATTTGTTGTAATGTGCCCCTTTTGACAGCAGATTTTACATGCAAACCAAACACACATTTTTAGTATTTCAAGTATTTTCTATTTCTATTATGAATCCTTGGCACACACATTCAGTGACACAGTTGGAAACATACACATATAATGTTGTGTTTTACTTTTACTTTAATATTCTTTGTTTTACCCAATGAACAGCAGCTGCAGTCCTCTTGAGGTGCTAGTGGACCCTATTTTGCCATTTGCTCCTTTCTCTTGGTGTATCATTCGAGATGTGTGTCTGTACAGTGCATACATGTGTCCCTCTTTATATATATTTCAAATAAATTACTGGTTGCCTTCATGGAACATGGGGGACATTTTCCACCACAAAGCAGATTTGCTTTAATCATTTTAGGCAAATGCGGATGCCCACAGTTACACTGCCATCAAGTGGCGGAAAACAGTAATCTGGTTTAGGATGAGTGTCTCCATGTGATTCAATACATGTCTTGTTCTTCCCAGCATATTATCGAAGGTTTAGGGAAACCAGAGAAATATTCCACCAGGACAGAGGAGAAATATATATAAGCAATTTGCTTGATCTTAATTTATATCTTTATGGTGCGTATTAGGTAGTAACAGATCATTCATGGTACTCGCATACATTTGAATACAGTGTATTTTTAAGGAATGAAAGCTGAGGCATTCTGAGTTTCATAGGCTGTTGGTGAAAATGTAAAAAATAATAATAAATGTGTTTATATTAAATCATTTAAAAGTGGCATCAAACCAAACATGGTGTGTGGGTGTACGTAATACAACTCTGAGTTGTGACATTTGATTTACAACACAACAGTGAATGGATAAATAATGCTGAGATCTGCCATCATACACCCACAGCAGTCAAACAAAGGGAGGAGAAAGGATTTTGTCACTGAAACTAAGTTTTGCTTCCATCTCCTGGTAACAAGGTATCATTACATTTCAACAACATATTTGCCTCATTTAACACAATTCACTTTGCTTTGAAAAATAAGCTGTTGTATCCGACCAAACCATCTAAATCCATACATTCATGCGCTACTTTTGAAAATGAATGCATTTTTACCCCATAGTTGGATAGTCCTGAGTTCAAGTGGCTGAAGTGAGTTACTATAGAAACACCAGATTAGTGTCTTCATTTTTAGGGATAATCTGAGGTAAAGGTTACGTTATGAATGCACAAACACCTACGCTCTCTCACCTGCTCATTATCAGCACTTGAATATCCTAATTTGGGTACATTTTTTGCCATCTTATCCTAACTGCAAACCATACCACAGCTTAAAAACGCAATCATTTTAGTGCCACTAACAGTAAGGCTCTAAGGCATTTTACACAGGAACAGCAGCAGAATTGTTGTGCAGCAGCAAGAGTCATTGTTTAACTCTAAAGAGCGCTATGATGACAAACCTTGCAGCATTGCTATATTGAGCTTTGCACACATCTTGGATCTTTCACTGGCTGCCCACAGAATTCAAATGATGTGAACTTTAACCTTTCTTGCTGTGCACTGACCTTGCAAAGCGTGTCCGGTGAGATTAAAGCTGACCAAGAGGCTTGAACATGAAGAGAATATGTGAGTTTTTAGAAAATATTGAGGATAAATGTAACATTACACTGCAAATAAATTAATGTACATCATGAGTGTTCATACTGACTGTGCCCCAAACCAACGTTTACATCCTTTTATAATTTCAGACAGTTTAGAGATGCCAAGAAATCTTAAAAAATGATGTTGTTGGTTCCTAACAAATCTTTTTTATAGTGGGGTGTAATGAATATTGCAGCATCTACAGACCGCGAGTGGGACTTTACTATTAGACTCAATCATATAGCCCTGACCTTTCGCCTCCGATCTTTTCATATTGTTTATCGCTGTGTCAAGTTGGCTGAGACATGTTTGGTAAAGGCTCTAAAGATGCTGGGGGAGTTCACTTCAGGGCAGTGTTCATAACTATGAGGTTGATCGTTGTTTTGTGTACATTTGTTGACGTTTAATTGCCTTTAAACCCATGTGGGACACAGAAGGTAATTGGTTTGGATGTAAGTACGAGGGGATGGGGGAGAAAGCAATTGAAACTGACAACGGCAAAATACTGCCCTATTAAAAATGTTAGAGCAGTAATATACAGAGTTAGACAAAAAAACGTAAATACTTCATGGAAGAACTACAGGTGGACCAATACTCCTGCAGTTGACCACAGAGGTTTTGGCCTTTTTGGAGCTCATTCTGTTGTAACATGTAAATCAAAGTGTTTTATTGCGTTTAGTACTTTATAGTTGACATCTGCCATAGCCAATTTGCATTTAACCCAGTGAGACTTTGCTGCTGTGTTTAGTTCTAGTGATTGTGACTTTACGGTTGAATTCCTTGTCTTTGAGGTTTTAATGTGACGTTCAATCCCTGTATATAATTCAGGATCTAACGTAAAAACTATTCATTATACTAGAAAAAAAATAAAAGTTTAATTATAAAATGTACCTGCTTATATGGTGTCTGCACTTTTTACTGCTATACAGAAGAATCCATTGCATTATCATACTGCTGCTATTGAGCCACACGCAATTTAGTTTTACCATAAATATATATGGTGCTATATTTTATTTTTATTTATCTTCTCATTCCCAATCCTAATGTTCATAATACTACTATTTTCTGTTTACATGATCTCATTTTATATTATAACTTATTGTCACTTTATCTCATCTTTGTTAATGTAATTTTATATAACTATTGTCTGTTTCTTATTTAATCTCTTTATATGACTAGTGCTCTTATATGTGTTTAGTGCTTTTACTGCTGAGCGTTGTCGTTCTCTCGTCAAAAACCTTTCATTGAATCGTTGACTCTGTGTTAACCTATATATGACTTGTAAAACTAAACCATGAAACTTAAAAACAATTAAAGACACTGTTAAATTGAATATTTACGTCACATAAAAATAATAATATAATGACATGCTTCAAAGTAAGCAAACCATCATCTGAACAATCAGCTATTAAAACTGAAGATACGCACAGCTGGCTCCCATTAAGTTCCACAGCCCACTCAGCCTGATTCATTAACCGTATTGCATCAAAACAAACAAATTAGGAAATGTGCCGAAACATTTATAACACCGACGTGAAGTTATCAGTTAAATAAAAGTTTCCTTGAAAACAGCTTAGGACTGTGTTGAAATTAAGATAGTAATCATGACACATGTTCTCTTGTGAGCAATGTTAAGAAAAAGATGGCTCGCACACTCCTGTTCGTAATGCACAATTTACTCTGCAGAAACTGTTTCTTGTCATCTGTAGTAAGAACTCTGAACTCTGCTTCTTAATCATTCCAGAAATATACCGTTCTCTGCAATGATTTATTGAGCTTTACGTTTCTGTGAATCATGTTGATGTGCTGTTATGTTATACTGTAGGTGTCTATGTGCGATGTTGCTACCACTGAGCTGAACCTAATTTACATGCTGCTGCAAAAAACAAATTCCAATCCACTCTGGTCCAAGAAATGTGAAGTGACCACAAGGTCTTTGTCAAGGCACAGTAAAAAACCAACAACAAAGCATTAAAGGTGCATACATTATATAGAGGTCAAGGAACAAGTATTTACAATCAGGAATATGGAACATTGGAAAGGCCCTTCTCATAGATAACGCTTAAATACCACCGCCTGTGTACAAAGAACTTCCATTTAAAAACCACATCAAGAAGCAACTAGGACGGCACTCGGAGAGCGCACACCTCCACCAAGGCCAATGGTGCATTCAAATGCACCTCGGACGATCCCATTTCCTGTGTTAGGAAGTCGTTTTCCCAACTTCGGTGTGTTCGTAACGTGGAAACAACAAGAAGATGTGATGGATTTGATCGCTATCGCTTGTATTTTATATGTTATGTACCAACATTTTTGCTGCCTTGTTGTTGTCTGACTGCTGACTTTCCTATTATTTCGACACCACATGAAACCAGCACAAATGACCCTATCTAAGAATGTTACATATAATTTGTGTATCCGGCCCTTGGTTCGGATCCGCTTAAAAATGTTATGGGTTATTCCTTGACCCATGCTATACATGCTTTCACGAAAATCGGGCAAGTGCTTTTTCCGTAATCCTGTTGACAGACAGACAAACTTAGCAGAAAGCGTTACTTCCTTGACGGAGGTAAACGTGAAAGCAGCCATTGATAATATACAGTACATTAACACCCAGGAAATGATTTACATTCCCTGTTATGCAGGTTTGAGAGGCTGAACTCTGGCATGGTATGCCTTTGGCAACAAATAACATAATACAAAAAAAGCTATTTATCTCACAGGCAACTGGCTTGCTCAGTTCAATTTTAATCTCATTGTTTAGTTTTTATGTCGATGCTGCAAAAAACCTAATGGATGACTATCCCACACCCAATCAAAGTAATTTCCACGGAGGAAATGATTTACATGGGAAGGAGTACATGTGAGTGGCTGTTAACTAAATGGTGTTCCTGTTTTCATGCAAGATTATGCCATACATTTAGCTATCATTAGGTTATAGAGGTTGGAAAAACAAACTCATGTCCAGGTGGTTGGTGATTATCTCATCTTCATCCGCCAAGCAAATGTTTCCCTCATTCTCAACTTCAAAGAATATGGACAAGATAGGCTAACATTTACTTTGTTCATGTGAGCATTCAAGTTATGTTTAAGCACGTCCAAATACACGTACAGTTGCAATCCTAAGTAGTGGTCGTGCATGTTATAGTGTACAACTGTAAAGCCTCACATCGCTTCGTAAACAGTGCTTTTTTTTTTTTCCAGGTCAGGAGCCATTTGACAAACAGTGACATTTTCATGTCTTTGTGCTCGTTCATATCACAACTGCCTATAAATCCCAAACAGTGTTACCCAGCCTACAGTAAACAGGCAGCATTAGAGGGGAAGAGATGCTATTGTGCCTTCTCAGCATTTACCAAAGGACAGTGCTTCCCTTAGGTCTTATACTTTAATGTCATACTGTAAGTTAGTGTCTCTGTAGTAAAGCAAAATGCTCTCCTGCTGTTATCTCGATGACAAAACGATATCAAGCTTTATCTTTTCTGTCATCATAGTTTCTGTCTTATTAGAAAACTTCAATGCCGTAATATGCTTAATTAAATTTTACCATATTTGCATGGATTATTTTAGTGCAAATTAGGAAGAGCCGTTTCTAAACCTCATTCTCATTGCTGTTTTAAATAAAATAAACTATGTGACGATCATTTTCAAAGCACAGTTTCTTGATATATATAAGAAGGGTTATTGAGGATTGTTTCTTTAAAATTCAGAGTGTGGGCTGGAACTGCTGATAAACACGTCTCATTAATTTATGGGAGGGGGGGGCTGTCAAATGGCTTTTAAGGGTTGTAAATATCAGGCTGGTATCATTTCAGCTTCATGGAGCAGGTTAAGAAGAGGGTCAAGAAGACAGGAAGGTATTATTTGTTGAGATAAGGATTTCAAAGTTAGTGGTCCGGTAATTAGGTTTAGATTCTGGGTTTTGGTTTGCTGTAGTAATTGAGCTCATATTCTCTGCCCGGAAGCCTGGACTGGAAAATATTTTATTCATATTCTATTCATGCTGAAGACAAAAGTGGGACAACACAACCGTTGTTTTACCTGTAACCACAGCCACTATCATAGTGTAGCACAGTTGTGTTTGTCCAAGCAGGAGTTTTTAGCCTTGTGTAGGTAAAAGGTGTGTTTTCCCAACAAAAAGAATGTAATAATTTCCTGAAAATGTAATAACGACTGAAAATGTAATAGAATTAGCACTTGTGGTAAAATGTAATAAAACTCAATAATGTAATAACTTGATTTATAATGTAATAAAATATCCTGAATGATATTGTCATAACATTAAAATCTTTCTTTTTAAAAAGGCCTCGTCTTTTAAAACTAAAGGAACTGTCACCAAACATCATAATCCAGGACAAAATCTCCATGAAATGTTCTTTTTTCATCTGAGTCAACAGTGATGGTTATTGAATGGACTATTTTGTGTAACGTTAGCCATCTTCTGCAGCTTTTATCTTCTGATATTCTAAAATCAACTCTGGTCTAATGGACTGTGCTTGCACAACATTATATCCCTCAAAATTGTGTGATGACCCACCTGAAAGGTATTCATTTTATCAATACAAATGTTATTACAGTCAGGAGATTGTATTACATTATTGGTCAAATTACTACATTATTGGGTTTTATTATATTTTCAAATCAGGTTAGGTGCGCATTTTAAAAAAAATTCAGGAAATATTTATATTATTGGGTGCTACAGGCATCAAACAGAATAAATAAATCTGTTTGCTGAACACAGGTTTGCTACAAATCCCAAATTATAATTGGCTGTTGCCGCATTAGCTGTATTAAACCCCCAGTGCAGTTTATCTCCAAACGACGTGTCTTCAGCAAACAAAGAAAAAAAGACATAGCCAGGAGTTTTTATTATTTTTGATTAAGGGGAAATCTCAGCAACAATAAATGACAGTGTAATAATAAAAGCCCATTATTGGTCAGACTCTGATATAAACATAGCTGGAGACAGTAGAGTAGCCCCTAATGAGGGGCAAGAAAGCATAAATTCCTTTCATGGTCAAACAACTGCTGAAATCAGTTTGTTGAAAAACTTAAGTAAAGTGTCATCTGGAGGGGACTAAAACTGCACTCCGAGAGATAGGAAGACACACATGACTACAAATGACAGCGAGTTATTAACCAAAGCACCTTTTATGGCCTCCTCCCTTACTGGTGCACACTTGAGTTAACAGAGGATACAGCACTGCCCTGCTGGGGTCTCATTCCGAGCAGCATAAGCAAAACAGAAGCTCCGTCAGGCTCGCTCGAATATCTCTGCTCTCCCAGGCTCAGGCTTCTTTCTCTTCCAATTGTCTTGCGTACAATTGTCTTGTATGAGCTTGTGTGCTGAGAGCTTCTACCCACTATCAGCTCAGAATTAATTTTCATAGAAAGCCTGTGGGTGTGGGTTGACTCCTAAAAATGAAATAGTTTAATGGTGTGTAGTAAATATGTTTCATAATGACTTTGGAAATTTAAGAAAAGGATAAGTGACTCATATTTCTTAATATTGTCAGTATGGTGGGTGTTTATGGGCACAGGAAGAGGGTGGACACATTTTAATATTGTCAATATGAATGCAACAATATGTGAGTAGTATTTTTGCTGTTGTAGCGGGGACAGGCGGAGCTATTATTACCAATTTTATATCCAGAATTAGACTTGTGGTTCCCGAACTAGGGGTCAGGGACTTTCCATAGGGGTCACAAGAAAAATCTGAGGGTTCATGACATGATTAATGGGAGAGGAAATAAGGAAAAACAGAGCCATGCTACACAAATTTGTATTAGTTTTTTTTTTATCTCTTAACTTTGCTTTTTTGTGATTTATCTGGTTGATGAAAAAGATTAAAATGTATTACAGCTATAGGCATTATAGTATACTATGATCCTTGCAAAACACTCAATGAATGACCATTAATTATGAAGTATTAAGATACATGAGTTTATGGGTCATTATATAATGCTTTATAGTAATAAGCATAAATATTCCTAATGCTTTATAGCACTAATCATAACACATTGGTGTTATGATTAGTGCTATAAAGCATTAGGAATATTTATGCTTATTACTATAACTATAGTGCTATAAGCAGATTATAAAGTGTTTTTAACAATGTTTAGAATACATTATAGCCTTCATAGAAAGTGTTACTCAAGTGCTTTACAAAGACAAAAAAAAGAAAGAAAAAATGTCTGAAATGTTTATATTATAGCATGCTTACCTAACAGTCATACAAATTCATAAATATTGCAATCACATAATGTTATGTCTGTCTGGGGGACAACAAGAAAATACTGGCTCCTCTGACAGCTCCTAGTGTGTGCTGGTGAAAGGAATCATTTCATTGTTTATCCACTGCAAAAGTTGATTCCTCATAATAATACGGGTATTTGATTGTCCTTTATCATCAGTACTTATGTCTGCATAAAACAATTTGTTCAAGTTATTTGTTTACACTGTCATGCTCCTTCTTTTTCTTGGTTAAGGCATCTTTCACATTCTTGATGAACACTGAGCAAACAGAACATCAAGAAATTACAGGGCGGCATTAACACTGACTAACACAGCATGGCGAAAAATGGGAGAAAGAATTGCCTCTCAGCACTTTCACAGCCCTAGGAGATTTAAATAATAAAAAGCACTGGGCCTCTGAACAAACAGGATAATTATGGCCTACAGTATTCCTGTCGCACGTCTGGCACGGCCAAGCGGAAAGAAACATGTTATTACCACTCAAAGGTTCTGCAAGGAGAATTAGGAGAAATAAATGTTTCATGTAGAAGGATGGCTTCACAGTGAATCCCTCTGACCAAATCAACAGCCACATATTATTGCTTTCATGCATTATATAGTGACAAATCGCGGCCATATGAGACACACATACACTTTAAAACACATTTGTAATACTGTATTTGAATAAAACCATCCATTTAGTCTGATCAAACACAACCATTATAGTCTAACACATATTAATGCTCCAGTATGATTAATGTGTGCCTTTGTTGACTCACCTTTTACTCAATATAATACAATGCTAATCAACACACTTTGTGCGACAGAAAACACATCAAGCAAAGGATTCAAAGGACTTCCACTGATCAGCTTATCTAATTGGATCTTTGTTATAGAATCAGTGGTTGTGTCGGGTCTTCTCGGAGCACGGGGACACGGACCTTTCAGTCTGGTTTTCTAGGTCTCGCTCCAACATGTGTGCAGCTGCCAGCAGTACTGTTCAGTGGAACAGATGGTGTTGTAATGGAAAGAGCTTGTCTCCATTAGCTGCTCTGCCTTTCTGTAACACGGGTGTTCAAGGCAGCCATCGCTTTCTGAGTACCACGCTTTTCAAAACGCAACGACGGCAGCACAACACTGTGTGACCTTTATGTCTGATGCTACATCACGTGCCACATACTAAATGCAACACGTCACCACTGATCCATTCCTTCATTCTTTCTTCAGTCTTTGCCAATAAAATCTGTTCACAAAAAAAAAGAAAGAAAGAAATTGCATTTTAGTAATCCTTACAAAACCAGACAGTGACATGTATTTTTATAATATTTTTTCTTGGATCCTTTCCAATTTCCAAAAAGACTTTGTATCATGCAGCTATGAAGTAGGGGACAAGGGTCAACTGATTCTTCCATATGAAATAATTCTCCGACGGGCTTTAAAAGAGTTCTTTACAATAAAAAAAAAGGGGAAAGCAATCTGTGTGATTTCAGCACTTAAACCTTAACATTTGTAATATGAATTAAGAACATTATCTTATACCAGAATGTTTAATACAGAGTGTTGGACAACCTAGATGATTTGTTTTTAAGTAATACTTAAACAGGGCTTAGAGTAATTTGTGGTGCGAGATGGTCACAGATATTTGAGAGACACTAAGAAAACCTGATGTTTGTAATGAGGTTTTAAGATCATCTTAAGGTCTTTCAGTCCTTTACATTTGAAGACAAGGATGTGCGCAGAGAAATAACGTCTGGCCTCTATACTTTAAATTTAATGAGAGCTGCATGTCCTAATTTAAATGTCATACTCTGGCATGTCACATTTTCATCTTCTTTTTATATTTAGCTGGGGTAATGCAGGAAGACCTTCACGTCAAAAAGCCACCTTCCACTACACTTTGTGTATTAATTATGAATATGCTTTCAGGGCAAGGCCATCCAGATGTCTTGTGGCAATTGGAAAACCTTTTTGCTCCTTCGCTTATTTTCTAATTCAGATCGTGGAAATCCCAAATGGAACTCAGGAGGCCGTTTCCACAGTCCAATTAGCATCGCAAGCAATTAGAGTAGAGAAGAAGCCCATGGTAATTTTCAGTACTGGCAATTTGAACCTAGGGTTAAAGCACACTGTGCAGTGGAAGGCTTTCGTCGAGAGAGCAAACATGCAGGCAAAAGCAAAGCAAATCTAATTTGCACTGAAGAGGAAAACCATTGAAAAATAATATTTATGCTTGCACTCTGTGTGTCCTTAAAGCAAGATTAAGCAAATGGCATACAGTGGAGTGACAGATATCCCATATTCACCATTCAACTAGATTTCCACCATACTTTTGATTTTAGTGCTTATTGTCTTGTAAAAAGTCGTGTTATTTTACTTTGTTTTCAAAGCATAATGGGGGTTTTAAGTGTATGTTTTGCCTCTCCACAAATCACACCCTGCAAATAAGAGTATATTAAATTGTGTGCACTGTTTGTAATCTGCACTTAAAATCATGCAGAAAAGAAAAAAAGAACACAACAAAAGCAACCCGCACTCTGACTTTTCATAGAAACACTCAAAAGCTCACCAAGTTGCACATTTTCATTTATGTTGGACGTTTTAGAGGAGCAGTACTGAAAAACAACTGCATGGGGATGGTTAACAATTTTAAAGTAAAAGCAAATAGGGCATTTTATGTAATGGTTAGCCATATCTGCAATGAATGTTTGCATTATACAGTGACACTGAATGCTTAATGAGATTTACAATCAAGCAACTTATGGTGCCTTCATGGAAACTCCACATTCATAAGAGGGATATATTTCAATAATTATAATCTCTAAATAATTATAACTTTCTTCATGGCTTCCCACACTGCAATCTAAAAACATTTCATGTTGTTTCACGATAATTACTTTTTTGATAGCCTTCCAGCGGTGCAGAAATAGTCCATAGCAAAGCAAATTGAAGACATGTTGTAACTAAATTAGTTTTTTTACTCAACAAGCAACAACATGACAGATTTCATAAAACACAGATGTGAATCCGAGCTCTGTTCTTAAACAGAGCAGATAACACTTGATAAATGACCCGGCTGCGACAACAACATTGTGTTTTCTTAAGTTTATAAAACACATAAAAACACACACGGCTTTCATATAATCACATTTTGATTATTTCATGTTATAGAGTAATTATAATGAGTGGATGGGCTAAATAAATAATATTGGTCCATTTATCCCAATTAAGACTATAATAACTCTGAGATGTTATTGCATAACACCAGATGCTCCGAAAAATCATATGTTGACTTTGTTTACGTTTTTGTTTACAGTTCCTCGCTTTCACAACGGCAGAAATGTTTTTTTTCTCACAGCCTTTTCTTTTCGTGGCATCGCTCCAATTCTTGGGCCATACGCCTCCAATGTATAACCAAGTGGGATTCATCATTCAGCACACCTCGGTAAGGGACGATTTGGATGGTTAAGAATGTTTGGTGCATCTGGAGTTGACTTCTCCCTTTTCCCTTTAGAGAAAATTAAGAGAAGATATAAGAGCAATTTAAGAGAATGTTGCTACACGAGGACGCTCCACTCTGATCGACTTAGACATCACTGGGCCAAAGACATCTTGTGCTGGCTAGAGTATGTTGTCTCTGTGCGCCCTATTTAATGCCAATTAAAGGATTCCTCCTGGATTGGCAAGCGGCTTGCATTAAAGGACTAGGACTAATCTGTGCCAAGACTCTCCTGAAGAGATGACAGCATTTTGCCACCAAATGCTATACTGTGTCTGGGGGTGTTCCATATGTCACAAAGGTATTTCACATCTCCAGACACAATTGCAAGGACACATAACTACAAGACGAGAAATGTTTTGCTTTTGTCCCCTGTCGCTCGGACTCGGGCTCGATACTTTTAAGGTATCAACAAAAATAACCCAAGTACCATCCGAACTTCTCCAGTCAAACGATACCTGCTTGTATGTTTTATGTTTGCAGCCAATCACCGCAAGCGTTCTTCAATTTAATGCGACGTGTGATTGGCCCACCGCAGCAGCTACAACCCTTACAGTCTGTGGCGTGGTGAAGTAGAGCGCGGTATAAATAAATAGTGGTGGCCTTTTACGGAACTTAATGCTTCCATTCATATCATAGCTATCAAATGAAGTAGGAAAGAAAGGTATCAAACTAAATACTCTATCGGTATCACTTTGAGGGTACTGGTATTGGTACTGGTACTGGTACTGGTACTGGTATTGGTACTGGTACTGGTACTGGTACTGGTATTGTAATTTTACGATATCGAGCTTTACTCAACGCTAAATAAACCTTTTTTTTGTTACCAGATTATGCTCTTTATGCAGAGGATTGCACAATCACACGCAGACACATGAGAAACAGCCACAGTGGACATAACGGTGGGAACAGTTTATTTATAAAGGCTACAGGGTGATGGCTATGAGATAATTTGATCGGTTTGCTTCTTAAAATCGGGATTAAAAGAGATTCAATGGAAATGTATATTATATTATATCCAAGAGCTCTGGGGAAAGAGTTAGACACTGCTTCAAATCCATAGCAACAGCGCAGGTTGAAATGCACATGGTTGAAACGTCCTTCCAACAACTCTTAAGAGACAGACTAATCCTTAACAGAAACATTTGTGCAATTAAATATTTGGCTCACACACTCTGCTTCCCCTTGCCACTTTGCACTCACCAAATGTTCTCAAAGGTAGGACATACTCATGGAAAACAATCTTTACACCTTTTTAGATGATTTTAAATACTGACTCGAATCTAAGGATTACAATCTGTGCATTCTAATGTATTTTATAATATATAATTAAACTGCCATGCACTGTACTGGTCAGTTTCTGTATGAAATCTATTTTTTCTTTTTAGGTATTACTTCATTTGCCCAATTTAAAAATAGACACAAGTAACAAAGATAACAAATGATATGCCGTGCAGGAAGAGGCAGAAAACCCACTGAGTTTATTTGAAGCCTCAACCTAAAGAAATGTAACAATGTTATAAAGAACACAAGATTATTATACAGAAGATAATATGACTACATGATAGTGCTGGCAAACTATTAAAGCAAGATACATATAATGATAACTATAACAATAAAGACAAGCAGCAATGTGATTGTGTAATGTGCATGAGGGGATATTGGTTCATACATCTGCATTGACTCTGAGCCGTAGACAGCAGAGATGGGAGGGGGGGCGGGGGGGGGTCTGATATAACATTTTTATGAATACAAGCCTGAAACATATCTGTGTTTTTTTTTTGCAAAACTTGTACTTTAAACGAACCAAAGGATATTGGCCACTGTCACTGACTGCTTCGATGCAATTTGAGATATACCTATCACGGACATTGTTTATCAATGTTGTTTGGGAACCATGAACAAACTATTTGGTGTGTGTGTGGTGAGGCATTTGTCCAAGTGAAAATTAAACATGTATACACGGAGAACATTACATGAAGAAAAGCAGTTACAAAAGAGCAGTTATATATTCTTTCAAGCATTTTCTGTAACTTTTTTTAGAGCAACATTTTTTTGTTAGGTGTGGAAAGCTACTCTATTATTTGGTACCCCATCTTTGTTGAAAATTGACCTGTGCAAGTGAAAGATGTATAATATTATAAATGAAAACACATATTTGAGAAATATCGATGTTGAGAATAGTAAAAATCTTGATTTTCTGAAATAGAGGAGAAGATGAAATGTGTGACGACTTACAAAACGTTTCTGGAGGAGCACAATTTGATGCAGAGTAGGAAAACTCCCCCAAACTTTATTACAATATGAAATATAGGGTAGACTTAGATTGTAATAAAGAGTAAGAAGACAGTTTGTGGTGACAAGATTTCTTCAGAAATGTCTTCATCCCGATGTACTGTAAAAAGGCCTGCTATACATTGGTGGATGCAGAAGAAGTCCTGCTATAAATAGGAAAACTGTATGAGATGTGAGTGTGTTTCATCAGATAAAAATGGTAAGATTAAGACTGAGTGCTGAAATGATGGATGTAAGATGAGTGGCTTAGATGGAGAATGCAGATGGCACATTCCTCCCCTCCTCAGTCCCCTCATCCTCCGTCCACCCTGCACCATGTTGTTCTCAAACTACATTTCCTGCCTCTGTCCCCCCTAAAACAGCCTGCGCTATTCAGAGAAAGAAGCTTTTAATTGCATTTTCATGTAGGTGTTTTCTGAGGGTGTCGTTCCCAAGGCAGAGGGAAGAGTGCTCTGAGACAAGCTTTACATGCTCGCCAGTGCAGTCAAGCCCCCACCAGGGGAAGTGCATCAGAGTGGAGAGGTGCTGGAAGTGCAGACAGCCCTGTAGGGACACTTGAAAAAGCCATAACAGCTAGAGTATAAATAAATGCATGGGCAGAGCATTTTTCCTCATGGATGAAAAGCCTTTAACCTTTTGGTCCACATAAGAGCAAAAACCGTTCTGTGACATTTAACTTGCACATTCCTCTTTCTTTCCAGAAAGATAGTTTCTAGTTTTTAGAGGTAAATCAGCACCGCCTTATTGGATTCCATTAAAACATTCTCAATCTAACAGCATGCCAGGGAATTTGAATAAATTTGGATGCTCCACGGGAGCACCTGTGAATTTTGAGATAAAGTCCCTTTGCCCAGTTTGTTCAGCATTAGTGAACACTCACCACTGTGTCCTCCTGTGTAGAAAAGAAAAGATAGAAAACAGTTTTCGCCCCAAATATGTGATGCCACACTGATGCATAATTGATTTGGAAAAGGACAGAAAAGGAGACTGTGACTGTGAGTTTGATGTTTAGGGTAGGCTTACTGGTTTGAACAGATTTCACACAGATAATACTGAAAGTAGTAGTGTAAACATTCTGCCTTAATTGGCCACTGTTGAGAAAGAAGACAGGTGACCGTAACATTTCTAGTTTGAATCCAAAAACCTGATGAAAATGCTGAGGGAAATGTCTGAAACATGTTATATTCAGCCTTCATCCCCACTGGAAAATGATACTTGGTGGATGTACACGTTTGAGGAAAGCATACAGATGGCTGGGTTCAATGTTGCATAACCACCAAGTCAACATAACAAGGCACAACAGGGCCTAATCAGTTATTTCTGAGTGTAGTTTCAAATGCTGATTATGATTGAGGTGTTTGACTTTAACTGCATGAATATAGCAATATAAGGTCGGTTTTCTGCAATGTTTACAATATTACTGATGCAAACAATCCTCTAATACCAGCCTGAGCTCACTGCCAGGGCGTCAAATCTTGATGCTTGGGACAATGGAGATAGTATTAGGAGTGCAACATTCTGAATGCTAAGAGAGGAAGGGGAGGGAGGAACAGACACAGGACATCACCTAGGCGACGTTAGTGTCCTGTGTGAAATCAAAAGTTCAGTTATTTTTAATGACAACGTTATGGTGCTACATCATGAAGTCACATAACGTTACCGCCGTAGTTTGAGTTACATAGCAAACATACTTATTTTAACCCAAACTGATCTTTTTCTAACCCTAACCGAGTAGTGTTTTGCCTAAACTTGACCAATAGAGGTGTTCAGAGACGTCCATTTGTGTCTGTTCAGCCAACAAAATGATCTGTTTCTGTATTAGTATTCGGATAGAACAACGAAAGTGTGTCAGGTTTATTGACATAATTAACTACGGAATATATTTTTCCACATCCTCATTTTGTAGTTTTCATCATTTTGTTCTTTTCTTTTTGACTACACTAAGTTTTATAAACGGTCTGAACCCCACCACCACCACCACCCATTTAACTGGGAGACATTGAACATCAGAAACTGACTTTTTTTATTGAAAGCTATGGATGTTACATCCTAAACTGATGAAAAGATATTTTTTCAATATTTGACTGGGTTTTTCAAATGGAGGAATTTAACGCATACAGCTACAAACTACATGTTCTAAACGTCATGTTGATGTATAGGTTGTGGGTCTGATGATGTCATTCTGCATAATTAGCCATGTGCTTCTGTTTGTTGCAGGAAGAGTGCCATTTTGGGAGCAATTGGGCAGGCATTACTTTTCGGGATAAAGGGCTGTTGAGCAAATAGGCTTTTGGTACAATGGGACATTTTTTCGGACTAATGGTATTCTGTCATTGACTGACTGCTGTGACTCGGTGGGAGACTGGGGTGGACTACAGAATATATTTAATATTGTGTAGTAGTTAAACAACTAGTTAGTGAAATGAAAGAGTAACGTTGCAAACAGAATGGGCATTTTCATCTTGTGGCCATCTTCAATGATATGAATTGATTTTAAGAAACTTGACTGATGTACAGACATGTTGATTGTGACATTTTGTCCCCGAACAATAATGAGCAACTTCAGTTAGAAGAAATATCTCTTTCCATCACATTATTTGTGCTTTCCCGAATAACGCAATTAGATTGTGGTACATCCCACCTAACCAAGTACATATATAAGTTTATGTGTATATGTTTATATATATATATATATATATATATATATATATATATATATATATACTGTATATATATGTAGTTATGTTGCCAATTTCACAACGTGTGAACCTTCTGCATCAAGATACTAGGCAAAAGGCTGCCCCCGGCGTTATTCGACTTCTTCCCAAGCCGCAAAATATGACGAATAGGGAGGGGATCACATTGCTAATACTATCACTACCTACAATTAGTCATTAATAATTTAGAAGCTGTCCAACATTGGTATCAAAAGACAATCAATCTGACAGTGATATCAGGGTTTGAGGTTTTGACATTTAGCAGTGGATCAATCCTTTTGCTAACATCTGAATCACAAACCGTCCCTTCAAACACTAAAGCGGTGAAGTGCAGAGGTTGAATGATCAATAGTATCACACTTTGGTTGTACAAGGCAGCCGTGGGACTCGAGTGCATTCACGCTGAACAGTAGCATGTGTACTTATTCAGGTTTTACTGGGTAAATAATGGTTAAAAAATCCACCCAGTCAGTTTCCCACCCATTGAAGTAGAAGAACAGCTTGGGGCTGTACATCAATGTGACATCACAGATCATAGACGCGGATCTCTGAGGGCTCATTTATAAAGCTTGTATACACTGAAGATACATCCGAAAAACTGTGCACAGCAGCTCCCAATCTCTGGTGGAGATTAAGAGAACAGGAATGTGCCCTTATGTATCTGTGGCGAGGGAATAACACTTAAATACTGAATACAAAGAAGTGGCAATCTGTAAAAGAAAACATGGAAATTAGGGTAACACTTATTTTCACCATTTAAACTTGTACTAGCTGGGCTGTATTATCTACCACATATGACTTGTTTGGCATATAAGCAACATTTAATTACTAGATTTTTAATGAGTCGGATGAAATGGTCTCGAGTGCAGCAGACTTTAAGGGACCACAACAGCCCTGATGCAGGGTTTTGAATGTTCAAGTTTATAATTTCATATATATAAAGTGCACACATTTTTCATTTATGATATGCAAGGCAATAAATGGAAGGGCTGCAGTTATCACTCTTTACATTTATTTCATATTATAACCTGAACTAGTCAGTCTTGCTTTCTGCCTTTTTATTGGACAGTTTTATGGTATAGAGATGAACACGAAATGAGGGTAGAGAAGCGGGGACATTGCAGGCCACATAGTATGCACCAGGGTGCCCCCAATCTCAATTTCGACAAGAAGAATAATTTTTTTGCTAATTTAAATTAAATCAGTGGTATGCTGAATAAGGAATGAATATGAATACATATATAAGGAGTACTAAAGTCTTCATAGTGTATGTTAAGGGTGTGTTGTGTGTGTTGTGTGTTGTGTGTTGTGTGTGGTTATTATAGCTGAGCTACTTTACTGTAAAATTTAACATTACTGAACATTTGTCTGATAGGCATATTATACAATGTGTCCAACTACTACAGCACTGTTATAAAATGTGAAGTATTCTTGAGAGAAATGTGGATGTGTTGCCCGTTAATGCTGTGCACTCTTTCCTGTATTATTGGTCAGTCTTTAAAGCTGGTTCGTATCTTAATGGTGTTGATGTGCACACAGTTTACTAATACGTATTTTGGTTGTACTCTCAAATAAAAAACATTAATATTTAATGCTTAATTTGACTGTGAACCAAAGGAAACTTTGCATCTAAATTTGCTTTTTTGTTTGTTTGTTTGGTTGAGAGTTTATTTTTATATTTTTCTGTCTTCTGATGCAAGTTCAAGACATCATAATTCCTGTCAAAGTCACCAGAGAGGGATTTTGGCTTTTTTGATGTTTTTATTTGGGTGGTGATAAATAAAGGGTAATTGATATTGAATAATTTTACTAAAATGCTGTCTCTCTACACTAAAGGTTCCAACAGGCTTCAGTGAAATATGAAGACTAAATTAACATTTTTACACATAAATGCTTAAATTTGCCCTTTTTGACAAATTGAGCTTTACCTGTAGAAACCATTTGACTAACCGGCAAAAACAGGGACAGCAAGAAGAGTCATTTAAATCTGACCAGGTTGCATATGACTGACATTTGGGATATTATAATGCAATATGGGAATATTTCATGTGAATTATAGTCTGTGATCTTTTCTACCAAAGCAAAATGGCAATTTTACATTAAAAAACATGGAATTGAATGCTAATTTACAGAAACTATCTGCAGTACAAACATGACATGTACAGCAGTAGTGTGTATTCATAGTACTGGATTAAGAAATGGGGGGGGGGGGGACATTTAAAGAGACAGCATAACATATGAATATAAGGAGGAAGATAAGAATATGGCTTTTTGCAAGTAGTGCTAGGTTAAAGATATGTGTGGGAATGTATCAACATGTGCATACAAATTTACAGGAATTACACTCGATAGCTACATAGAAGATAGAAAATCAAATAAAAAATAATTAAAATAACATCCTTCCTTCCTAGTTTCATCAAAGTCAAACCAGTGGCACTTCAGTTCTGATATTTGAAAGGTTTGAAAAATTGACCTTGAAATATTATGTCCCCGTCAGGTACATAAGTGTACGTTATTGCCAAAACTCAGTGCCAAAAATCATCATCCCTTCTGCTTTAATCAAAATCACAAAAGTAGTGTCTGAGTGATTAAGTTGAAGTCTTGAATCAGTTTTGCCAGCAAGTATTTTTTGGAATATTAACATTTAGAATGGATATAACTTATGCTGTATTTTCTTTTCAAACTTTTTTTCATGTACTTTACATCTTGATTTATATCTATTTACTTTAATTATATTCAGATTGATAACTGTATGACAGTACAAGATATCCATGTCACTTATGACTGACATTTTATTCCAGCTCTAAGCATTAACTTCACCGAATCATTGAATAATATATTATATTGGATAGCTCAGGCACTCAGCTCAACTCAGCTGAAACTGCAAATACATCAATGTTCGCTGGTTGTACTATAGCCTACCCTATACAGACCTAAGTGTGCAGACAAGTTTGCTAACACAAAACGAGTGTTCAGGACAAACACAATTACTTTCTGCCTACCTTTGGGAATGACTTCAACTCTGGCTGGCTGCTCTCCACAAAATGTGGCTGATCAGCCACATTCACAGGAATTAATCATGAATCAAATGAACCGGCCCTGAGTGTATTCACTGCAGTTGGACAGCTTGCAAGAATTAAAAGAATCATCTTCCCACTCTAATTCCAGTCACTGGGGATTCAAAGAGAAAGCAACTTTCATCATCATCATCATCATCATCATCATCATCAATCAATCAATACACGAAGTAAAGGGGGTACATTCTGCAGACTCGTGTCCAATTTTTCAGACGTTCATTGTTAAATTAAAAATAAAGTACCTCATTTCCACACTTGGCTTGTGAGATATACAAGCTTCCTAATTCTATGTATTTTTTGCTTGAATCTATATATCATACCCAGTGTTGCAGGCAGACAGGGTAACAGTAACTCATTTTACAATTTAAATTCTGAAACTTGGACTCTTTAAATCAGTGGCCCATGAGAAAGCAGGTTTTCATTATAACCAAAGTGAACGACTTCTATGCACTTTTATTGATCTGGAATAATTTCAGGAAGAATTGCAATTTGCAGACTATTGGACACTGAGGATCACTACTCTTATCAAATACACTTTTAGTTATATTTGGAGGTTACACATTTTGTCATTACAATGCATCACTAACAACATTTTCTGTCACTCAGAATAGATTGCTCAAGGGATGAAGTTGCAGGAAATAATGTTTAAACTCCAATGACATGCTCAATTTGGTAATATGAGCTGCACCTGGTCACTTACCTTCTCTGTAATGCTCGCTGTTTTTCCTCTCTCTGAATCTTCCTCTGCCTCCCATGGGATGAGTGTATTGACAACCTCAATATGATTCTCCAAAAATGTATTTTATTGTTTTGATCTTGCTATGAATTACCCATGTATAGCGCTGAGAATGTCACGGGAGTGTATGAAATAACAATGCAGTTCACAGTGTGCAGTCTTCTTAGCTGTTCTCTCCTCTTGTCGCCTAGCTCTCGAAGTGTCTGCCTCTCGCTTTGATGCCTGTATTGAAAAACACTAAGACATACATTTGTTCTGTTTTTGTGCTTCGTAGGAATGGCTTTTTTTTTTTCACAGAATGTTTCAGAATGCTTATTTTCCAACTCCGTGTTGGAAAAAAAAAAACTGTTGAACAAATGGTAATACATGTGTGTTATTACTGGATAGTGTAAATAAGTCACACTGGTATAAGCCTAATGTTGTTGTTGCGCTGTTTCTCCGGCTTTTCTTTGGTACACCAAGTACTTTTTTATATCTGCAAATGGTTAATGGTTTCGAGGAGGCCATGTTGGTAAAGGCAACTACACACCCATTCCTTGCAAAGCCCGTATAGCCAGAAGGGAAATGTGTTTAAACAATCCTCCAATACTAATGACATGCTCTCTGTGATAAAACTTTATTATAGCCCCGACTCTTATTCCTCACAAGGTCTTCTCTTCTCTCTCCTAGCCTTGCCTGCGGGCTCTCTCATTCTTCCTTACACTGTTTTACCAACAGCCAGGAGGAAAAGCAAACAGCAAATAGTTTTTTTATTTCAACATTACAATTGAATATTAATATAACTTATTTAAGTATGCTAATAATCTGTGGTGTGCCTACAAGGACACAAAGACTGTGGATATATATTCATATTCATATATATATATATATATATATATATATATAAAGGTGGGTGGGTGGTGGGTTCCAGTAGAAATATTGTGGAAACTCTGCAGCAATGTCAATAAACGTTCTTATTATCTGCTCTGAGTCTACTCTACTTTTAAATGTAACATTTATCTTCAAGGATATTCATTAAGTGCAGAATGCAAAATGAAAAATAAATGTAAAAAATGTATACTCGATAAATTAAATGCGTGTAACATATATTTTCATGTTTAGACAACATTGAGAACATCCTGCTTCATAACATAAACCTTTTATGATTAGATTGCAAAAAAGTCACCCACAAAAGTGCACATACAGCCATCAGTAAATCACAACTACTGGTAGTGTTGGCTCACAGCTGTACTGTGTATATGGAGTGCACATTTCCATCCAACTATATACTGTAGTAAAACAAAGAATTCACTGACAATATAACCGAATACAACTTCAGACTACATACAACAACAAAAAAGGTCTGTCCTAAGGCATCTACTAGTTTCTGACTGAAAGTGGGAAAAACTACTGTTTCTCTGAACTATTGTATCTCTTTAAGCAAATTACACACATTTATGATTTTGATAACCCTGAAACCCCATGGAGCCCCATGGAGCCCCATGGGGTGGTCCGCCTCCAATTTAGAAAACCTCTGATTTAGAATTAACACAAGTTAAATAAAGCCTACTCTCCTAAAAAATCACGTTCTCATACAACAAAACAGCATTTTTTTATTATGTTTCGAGGGAAACACATTTTCTCCCGGATAACGTTTGTTTTTGATGTATCACAAATATGTTTACAATCAAAGTGTGCGTCAGGGTGGCTGGCTGGGTAAAACAAACACAGGACTTTCATGCAGGAAACTGCTGTTCATGTCCTGTATGGTACAAAAAGTAAATGTTCACTTATTATAATTGACTTAAATAACCTAAAAAACATACTTATTTTAGGCCGGACCATGATGTTTTACTGAAGCTAATCAAGTTGTTGTTGTTTCTTCTCTTTTTGTTTTGTTTTGATTTGATTTACAACGAAACAAACAAAATGTTTAAAACTGAGCGTGATCCGAGAGAAAATATCTTTTTTTCGAAACAACAATTGAGAATGCAGTTAAGTTGTATTGCAATGTAATTTTGTAGGAGACATGGTTGCACTGTAAGAGCTGTATGAGCCCCATCATCTGCAACTATTAGTATGTAGTATTATAGTAAAGTTTTTATTTTTGTAATTTAGACTTGAATGGAACAAGAATACATTAACTATTGGACACTTTGTCAGTTCTCATGAATAAATAACGTGGAATAAATTAACCCAGGTGGTATCAGAATCAGAATCAGAAATCCTTTATTTGTCCCACCATGGGGAAATGTACCTTGTTACAGCAAAAGAACAATAAAGTAAAGTGGCGAATACACAATAATGAAATAGAATAAAGTAGAGTAAAAGCAGTATAAGTACAAAGCGGTTGATAAAAAGTTGTAAAAGTGAATATTGCACATGGCAGTGATAATTGCACAACAGTGGTGGAATAGTGTGTTCTTGGTGTGGTGGTCTACCAGGGGCCGTGGTGATTGTACAGTCTGACCGCTGCAGGAAGAAAGGACCTATGGTATCGTTCTGTGAAGCAGCCTGTCGCTGAAGGAGCTGCACAGTGTGGACAAAGTGTCCTGAAAGTGTCCAATAAATGGTATGGTATGCACACATTGTGCAATACACAACTATGGATTTAGTTTTTTGATTTCCAAATATTTTTGGGAATGTGTGTAACAGCCCTTTACAAATATTTGCCACTGTATCCATAAACAGCTGACTATCTAACTCTTTATCCAACAAAATGACTGTGCTGGCAGTTTCAGTGCTTGAGCATTTTATTTTCAGCTTTAAAACATTTCCTCAGTCTCACTTAAAATTGCTTTGTAAAATTACATTGAACCATCTCCAATAAACCTACCTGGAAGACATTGAACACAGTCAATTACAAACATCTTCATTAAGAATAACCTTATGCTATGCAGTGCTCAATTTGTTTAAAGTAGTAATTACAGTAATTACACTCCTTAGTGTCGGTTTCTTCTCTCTTTATTGTGACTGTGTAAGTGACAAAATGACATTGAAGCACAAACAAATCCTGGCCTCTCCTCGGGTTCAAGTGAAAAGTCAAGTTACTTTGAAAGCAATATTTTTACTAGTCGTGACAGCGACGCAGGTATTGTTTACACCTTGTGGGTCTGTCTGTCTGTGTCTGTGTGTGTGTGTGTGCCTGTTGACAGATTTTTGTGAACGCAATGTTACAGTCATGAAACTTTACAGGTATGTAGTTGAGATCAATATGAAGTTCAGGTTCGAAGAAGGGCATGGTCCAAGCTGGGGGGGCGATGGGGCTCAAAATGAAGGCAAAGTTTTAAGTTCAAATTCTGGCATATTTTACACATTGTACCTTTAAAACATTAAAATAAAATAAACTAACATTATCAACAGAATGTGAAGAGGTAACAGTGTTGAGATTATTTCAAAGACGTATATATTGTTTTGCAGAGATATCTACTGAAATTAGCATGCTAACTGACTAGCCCTGGCCCCTCCTGTCTTGTAATACCACGTGTTCCTCTAGAGGTGATAGTGAGTCACTGTAGCGCCAGTCTGCCCTCTTGGGGGCGAAGGGAAAAGAAGTACAGCTGCCTGACTGAGGCATCCACGATCCCTGCATGTTTTAATAGTTTGTCTAAATTAAATCCAAAGTGGCAGAAATAAGAAAACAACTCGCACCCTCGTCTTGTCCCCGCCGCCGTCGCCGGGAGGCTGGTTTGCCGGTGTGTCGTTGCTACCGTTACACAGCTCCACCAGCCCTCTAAAAGTCCTGATGCTGGGTATTTTCAGCAACTGAAGCTACCACAGCTGCTAACTAAATCTTCTTCTCCCATAGCATCTTCACGCTCCCCTCCCGGTGAAGCACTATGTCTGCGGGGAGGACAAAACAAAAACAGAAGTTTCGTCTCTGCCACCCCGGACCCAAGCCCATATACAAACTATCAAAACGTAAATTTACACGGACTGTACAGCCCCCAGTTAGTGCCACAGTAAACACACAGATGGCTAAACCACACGTGCAGATTAAAAGATACCAGTTTGATCGAATTTTGCATATTCTTGCCCACTGACTGACAGGCAGGCAGAAAGGGAGGCATTACACATGAGTAAAAATGACACAGAAAATATATCAAAACTAGAAGAGAGAGATATATAGCTATTGAATACAACACACAATATAAAGAATACATTAGAATACTCTTAAACTATAATACAATAAATATGCCAAATTACTAGAACTAGGAAATGTAAACATGGGATATGTTTATTTCTTTGGATTGAAACTTTACATTGCACCTTTAAGCATCCAATCCTGTACCCAGATCCAGAATATTTATTTATTCGTTCTGGTCTATTAGTGAAAGCCATATCAATAAGTGTTTGTGAGGAAGTGGTTATCCTGGTCGGTCCTTCAATAACCTGTTGAAAATGGTGGACTTCTTGGAACCCACCTTGAACCTTCGCTTGTTGGTTATATCATTGTTCATTATTTTAAACTGTAAATGTTCTACTTGATTTTTATTTTATTTTCACTTTCAGAATCAAAGGAAACAAATGGTCAGCAGTATGCGTTATGTTCACTGGGCGAGGTGCAACACACAATGGAGAGGCAAAGTATCGGATATATTTCTGAAGGTTTTACAATAATATTACCCTGTAATATAACATTAATATTTTTTCATTATAATAGTATTGCCCATAATTAACCTCTACCTGAAGTTCTTCCCCATTATTAGCTTTCTACATTTTTATTCTTATGTTAATGCTCCATTATTACAAAAGTAAAACTTACAATTTCTAACTTATTATTATTATTATTATTATTGTATTATTATTATTATTGTATTATTATTATTATTATATTATTTTTATTTTATTATTACCACTTTATCCCCCCGTTTTGCATTATGTATTATGTTAAGTACCATCAATTATTTACCACAATATTTCCTGCTTTATGTTATAATTTTTCTAATTAGTTTATGCCCCTCTTCATATTCATTCAACAGTAAGGACAAAACTGAGGAGAAAAAAAATGTTTTTAGTATGTCCTGGGAAAGGGTATTTATGCAAACTGAAGTGTACCAAATGTCCTTGGGTTTACTTAACTCACTCAGTAAAAGGAAAAAACAAATTAAATATTTCCACCTTTTTATTTTTTTCAAAAGATTGAAATGTGGTTTTCCAGCTAGATGAATATTTCAAGCAGAAAGGCTTTGATAGAGTGCATTTGAGAGTTGTGTCACTGTACAATGGGTTTGGTAGGCTCCATGCTTGGAGCACTTTGGCTGCAGAGTGGCAGAGAGAGAATGGCTGCCGTCCAGCTGAGATAATGGAATTGGTGTGTTCTCCCTGAGCTGCGCTCCTGGCTGGAGTTAATTCTGTTAATAGCAGAAGCTTCTCCAGTCAAAACCTTTTCCCTGGCTTGGGCAGCAAAAAAAGGTGGCTGCTGTAAGACGGGTGATGGATGGATAATGGATTAACTAGAAAGTGGCACATACAGTTTACAATTGTTCTTAAAGCTGCTAATGTGTAATTATAAAAAGACATGGCGCTCCATATTTAAATCCACGTGCCATTCATGCAAGGGCAACACCACCATGCATTCCTGCATTGAGTGCATCTCTCACAGCCCAGGCAGGAGTAACATCAGAAGCTTTTCAATCTCGGAACCTGCGGCATACGGTCTGATAGTTCTCTGGGGGGAATGGCCAATATTTTGGGGTTCCGGTGTAGCCAGCGGATCACCGGGCCAAGAGCTCCTTCTCCGTGCACTGCTCATTATTTACAGTATGATTAGTAACTTGAGGCGCGAGAGTTGAAGTTGAGACACGACGTCAACAACCAAATTATTTCACAAGTAGCCAGTTTAAATAAAATCTATTAACTCAATTTAAAATCAAAATCATCATCAAACCATAGCCAATGGGTTCCGAGATTACATTTCGGCCAACGCATTTGGCCTCTTTTGTTCTCCACACGGACTGTTTGCAATTAGCCAAAGCGCGCTCAAACGTGATTGGTCAATACTTTACAGATTACAAATGGAGTCCAGCAGGCTTCTGATACCAAAGCCTTGTTCCATTGCCCACAGCATTCATATGCAGAATGTGTTTATAGAGAGCAGAAGCTTTTGGACGAGTCAAGATTATTTGTATCAATTTGTATACAAATGTAATGTCTCATCTCCCCTTTTATAGGCCAACATCAGCAACAGGTGCTCCCCCAGCCCATGCTCTCTATAAAACAGGGACAATTCCTCAAAACCCTGAACTCATGAAGAAAATGAGAAAAGAAGCAATTTCAAGAGATTCCCTTTCACAGATGGCTGGGGATGAAAGCAGTGCTATAGTTAACCCTTTCAAAAACCCCTATTCAAATCAAGTCAATTTTACTTATATAGCCCAATATCACAATTACAAATTTGCCTCCAGGCGCTTTACAATCTGTACAACATAAGACACCCTCTGTCCTTGGAACCTCGCAGCGGAAAAGAAAAAACTTTAATGGGGGAAAAGAAATGAAAGCCTCTCCTAGCACAGACAGACGTGCAATAGATGTGTGTACAGAATAACCAAAATAGCTATTGATGTTTGTTTACCCTGACAACATAATGGCATTGATTCTTGACAGTTAACTTCAAGGCTTAAGCAAGTTTCAAGTAGGATCTAACTGTGTTTGAATCTTTCTCATAAACTCAATTACTGTATATATATATATATATATATATATATATATATATATATATATGTTTTAATTATGGCAGCCAAATGTATATATACGCTTGAAAAGCATCTTCACTCAAATTAAATAAAACATAAAAAAAGTCATGCTATGATATTTTAGAGTGTTTGATAATATCCTCAGATTATTTTAATGGGATTTTATATCAATCCAAAAAAAGCTGAAAACAATTGAGATTAGCAGTTTTAACATTTGTTGTCTGTGTAAATGGGTCAATTAATGATCAGTCAAAGGTCATGACCATTGATTGGCCCTCATGGCAAAAATAATTGATCGGGCCCCCATCGCCCGACAGAGATGGGACCCCTCTTCCATCATGTGTCTCTGTCAAATAGGGCAGGCTAAAACTCACTTTGGTTCAATTCAGCACACGTAGAAATATACTAAAAGAAACTAAAACAAAAGATTAAAAAAACACAGCTTTAGTTAAGCAGGCTACATGCTAACAATGTAGATATTTTTCTGAATTATAATTATACTACGTGTAGCTCTTTCATGTGGGTTGAGAACAAATGTTACTGAAATGCATGAATGTCTCTCTTGGTTTGAAGTGAAAAAAAGATTGTTGTATTCATTGATGGTTTTCATTATGAATTTCTAAACAACAGGGAAAAAACTATCCTTTAATACAGAAACGCACAATTTTTCAATGGATGCTACTGGAAGTTGTTTTACTTAACCGAAGTCCAGAAGCACACAAGTTCAACATACATGAATATACAGAGAAATGAAAGAATGAAATTCACTCCCAAATCATATTAGACAACAAAACCATGATCTGTTACATTGTCTTTTATATGTGTGTTATTCACGCATTACAATATGTTATGTTAGTGTATTGTGATGAGTAGTGTGGATGTGTATGTCTGTATTGTCACCATATAAACTGTGTTGAGCCCAGGAAGAATAGCTGCGACGCAAAAGCTAACGGGGATCTAAACAAGCAAACAAACTATAATGCCGTGTTAAAAGAATATATATGTGATTTTCTTTTTTTTTGTCTGTGGATGCTTTTTCTTGTGTTTGATTTGTTGTTTAAATGCAAATGCTTTGTTTATTCTGTTGACATGTATGGGTGTTTTTAACACTATTTTTGTACTAAGTCAGTCAAACCATACAAAGACAAAGCAAAGAGAATTGTGCAGCTGAGCAAACAAAGACATTTCTCTCTATGTGAAGAAGTGACAACCATGACACCTTGACATATGATTACTTGAATATTGGCAGCTAATAATATGGACTCCTTCAGTCAACCTGGTTCTTGCAGCAACATTGCAAATCCCTCCTTTTGTGTTATCGCTTCTAATGTAAAAGTGCATTAAAATGCGTGGTGCGGATGCCATAAATACATATCAATGACGAATGCCAGCCGGGTAGATTAGTGTGCAGTTTTGATCGCTGTCAAAATCCATTCTCCATCAGCTGGAGCAGAAGCTATAAATGAGGCTCATTGTTTTGGGCTTAGGTCAGAATATGAATTCTGCATGATGTGTACACACTAGAGAAGAAATCTCCTATAATCTTCACCTCAAGTTTAATTACTGCAGACAAACATTACGGATCGCCAGAGACTCTTATCGCTGACTGCTTGAATACAGAGGAGATTTGCCCCACATCTGATATGATGTTAAACTCTCAGTAATCTTTGCAACAAAACAATCTGTTTGCCCTATTGTCAAATGTATCACTTTTTTCCATGCGCCAATCTGAAGGAGATGGATGTACATTCTCACTAATTACAGCAATTATTACTGAGCGGTGATATAACAAGCTTTCAAACCCCGTTCTCCCCTTCCTCTCTTTCCGTCTCTTCCTCCCACACAGTCTCAGTAGAAGTATTTCACTGCGCAAATATATGTTTGCCATTTATTCCAGCTCATGAGGAAAAACTACAAGCATATCATTCGTTATAGTGCACACCAACATAGAAACTAAACAAGACCAGCGCAGGGAGCCAACTCACAACCTGCTAAGCACAAGATGTTGGAATGGTGACATTCTCTATTATGCCACAAATGCTGACTAAACCTCTTCTTATGCCTTCTATACTCAGAAAAAAAGTACTGACTGAAGTGCAGACCTTTAACATACTGTAAGGCTATACTGACTCCACTGGCACTGCATAGGCAATGTTCAATAATTCTTATTCCTGATTTAAAAAAGCTTGTTTACGAAAAATGCATCCCTATTTTCAGCAACAGCTATGGGGGAATGTGCACATTCACAGCTGGGAGCTACCAAGTACAAAGTAGAACTACAGCCTTGTCTTGTTGGCCTCCGAGGAGATCTACTGCTGCAGTTTCTCCATGCCTTGTTCAATGTCCTTCTCAGGGCCATTTCAGCTATTGCGGAGGACAGAGGGGAGATCACTCCTCTATCAGTTAGTTTCCTGACCGGATTAGCTGCTGCTGAAACAGTACCATTTCTTAGCACATGCTTGTCCTTTGACACTGACCACTGCTGTGCCATGCATGGGTGAAGAAGGAAAAAACCCCCAGCTCAATATGCACTGTCATCTATTACATTTTGACGTGGAGAGATGTTTGGAAAACAATATTCAAAAAGTGATTCCTCTCAGAATGTTTTGGACTCTCATCAAAGTGCTCTCCTTCAGTCAGCTTCTGTCTCCAGCCAGCATTCTGTGTGCCACATGGCAGAGGCTTTTGAGGGCCTGTGGGGGAGTGAAAAGTGAGTACAATGGACAAAGGCATGTGTGGCACCTCACATCCATTTCTTCTCTTCCTCATAGCTATTATTGTATGAAAGTGCTGTCGACAGCTTTTGCACTGCCCCTTGCATTCTCAAACAATAGGAAACTTACCTGCCTTTTGTACATGGAAATGGTGCTTGCACAATGAAATAAAAGATCCATATCAGCAAGGATTAGGAAAGAAACATGCCCTTAGATCTTTAAACTCACTTTATTCTAAAATGACTTACTTATGTCTTGTTTTGCAAGATATTTTTCATAGCGGATGTACATTTTGACCTTAGGATTGTACAATGGTGCTAAAACCCCAGCTTAGAATTCCCATGTCCAGTCAGGTGATTGGCAATTACTTCCTCATGAGAGGAGTATTATCGTCATCCTAAACAACACACTTACATATTAAAATGTAATATGTTTTGCAAGACAATGCAGGTAATCTGGTAATGTTAAATGCCATAATGGGAGCTATAACTTGGGGCTGGAATTTATAATTATTTGTATTTTATTTCATTTCATTAATTGGGGTTTTTTAGGTGAAAGATTAACCTTTGAGTCCATAAAATGTACAAATAAAAAATTGTGAAAAATACTGAATACAGGTTACCATAGCCAAGAGGGACATCTTTAAATTGTTTAAATTGTCTTGCCAACAGTCAAACACATCAAGATTTTACAATGATAGGAAAAAGAGAAGAAGCGAAGCCTCAGATTTCAGATGCGGGAGCAAGTTTGGCATTTTTTGCTTGGTAAATGTCTGAAAGGGGATATATTATGCTAATGTTCAGGTTCATACTTGCATTTTGGGTTTCTACTAAGACATGTTTACATGCTTTGATGTTCAAAATACACTTTCCCTGTATTCACTCCTCTGTCTGAAACGCTCCGTTTTACCGCCTGTCTCTTTAAATCTCCCTCCAGAAAAATCGCGGTCTGCTCCGGTTGAAAGGTAGTTTTCAAGCTGTGGGTGGAGATACTCAGATTGGGGGTGGTATATTCAAATTAGCCTGCGTGTGACATAGGAAGTGGAGCCAAATCTGAATGCCTTGTTAAATCCCATGTTTTTCTAACATAGGCCGCCGACCTCAAAACCTTTTATGCGTTGGCAGGCATTTCAGATACCCAAATGTATGAGCACAAACACTGGAAAAGTGAGTTTAAATGACAAATGATTGAACGGAATGTAATTGTATATAATTTCTGTCAGATTCCATAAGTATTTGAAATGTCATTGGGAATTACATCAATAAAACATATTATTGTAACTCCTCCAGTGATACTGAAAGACAAGAGAAGATCATTTTCCTAAGCTTTTATTCCTTGTCATAATTCTTTCATTCAACTTTCCTAATATAACACACGTTTAGTGGATTTAGTGGGTATAGCTGTACTGGATCTTTGAACCCAGATGGATGGACAGCTTCATTTATCCTCTTGTCCCAGGTTTATATTAACCCTAACCCTTTATATCAGCCCAGATTGTGAAGGATTAAAATATTTGCCATATGGCCTTCTTTCATCTATCAAGGTTTATTTCTCATGTTGCACATGTCTCTAATGTTGGCATGGAGATCATATCCTTTTTGGTATCTTCATTTAATTAAATAAGTTTCTGCTGGTATATTTATGTTAAAACTAATATGGCGTAATAGTAATATGGACGTTATAATACATTTTCTATGGCCATTGGATGTCAAGATGTAAACTGCTGTCGGAGGCCATGAGATTCACCTCCAGTCTAATCACACCATCAGTGTTTCTCCCCCTGTGCAGATGTGCCTGTTGATGGGCTGTCTAATGTGAGCGCTGTGGCCGGGCCTGGAAGAAGTCATCCACTCGCCTCATTTGGTCGCTTCATTGCACTCTGGGAAATATTTCATGAGGTCTAAGTGACTAAAACACACAGTGAGCATTTTTTATCAGATCTTTACATTTTAATATGGTTGAGATATTTAAAAGTTTGCAGTTGAGGAAAGAGACTTGCTCTCTTGAAGCCTTGCATCAAGGCCCTGTGATCATATGCTTGTGACGTCAAAGATGATATATCATATAACCGGAATTTATTAAACCTTTGTTAGTTTATATCTGTTTTATTTTGGGAGAATTTGGTACATTTTTAGCTGACATATTACAGTCAAATGATTTTACTGAGGGTTGTTTTTAATATCTCTTTAAATCAACATACATTTTGAAAATACTGTACACAGCCATTATGCTAACATGCCATGTTTTCAGAAATAAAATATAATATAAATCTGGAATGGTGTATGAATACAGAAAATAATGAAACTGGAAGGTTTGGTGTATGTAAGCACTATTTAAGTGGAAATATATGGCTCAGACTATGAGAAAAGAAAACTAATACTTTAAGAATATGTTCTTTTTAAAGATATGCATTTTAAAGTCCATACATTTTTCAAGACACTTCAGGTGAATAGGGTAAAATAATTTAACTTTTAAATGAATACATGAATCTTCCCCAGATGATTACTTACATTAAGACAATTATCTTTTGTATTACAAGTTTCTGAAATGTTATATTTAAATATGCAAGTGAGCCATAATTTAATACTTACTTTTGGTAAAATTAGGAGAAATTAGGAGAAGACGCGAATAGACAAAGTGTATGATGTGTTTTACCTCGGGTATCTCGTGATCTGCAAAGTTGTATAAATCTGAATACAGAATGTATTTGCAAAAGGTTCACAGACAACTCAAATTACAATGCAACATTCACTTTTAGGAAGTAAAGCATGCTGTTTTATGGTTATGTTGAAGCTCTCACAGCACTTGCTTAGGGCTAAGGAATTGGAAAGATTGTGGTTAAATATTGAAATCAAACTACATGTAAATAATGAAATGGGGAAGTTTCATGGTGATATTTATTAGTTAAATTATTTTACCTTATTCATTGTGCAAAATATATGGAATTTCACAATACATATCTTTAAAGGCAGTTTTATTTTTTTGGCACTCTGAGCCAGAAATCTCCACTTCATTAGCACTAACTGTACATACACCAAACTTTCCAATTTAATTTCAATCTGTATTCTGAAGGTTTTTGCACATTCATAGAACATTTTATTCTTAAAAACATGGATAAAATAGATTTGTGCGGTTGTTGAGAATATTTTGATGAAAGATATTAAAAATTCCCTCAGTAAAAACCTTTGACTCTAATATGTCAAAAAAATGAAACAAGAATTTTGAACCTGTTCAGATTTCTGTTCTGGAAATGAACACATATTTAATAAGATAATGCCTCATTTGAAAACTTGTAATACAAAAAATAATTGCTATATATATATATATTTAATTTCTATGTGTGAAGGTTGTTGTTTGCATTCACCACTTTGGGACTCAAGGATACTGTAGTAGGTCTTATTGGTAAGCATGAGGTTTGACATTTAGTAACTCCAAACCTGCGTGTTGTCAACTTTTCAACACATTAATTCCATCCTTAGGTGACAGGGGTTACTCACTTAAGCCGTGGCTTCATGACCCTATTCGCCAACCTCATCACCTTGGGAGCTGCCCTTTAGTGAAAATAAAATGCATGGACATGCTCCATCATAGACAGCAGAAAGGGCTGAAGGCAGCGTCTAGACACAGCATAAGGTAAGAAAGTCTGAAAACTATAATGCATTACCTTGTATTGCATAGTAAGGCACTGGCACTTAGACTCCCGTAATGCTATCCTCAGTGGGACCCACATGCCAATTCACCCAGCAAATATGGAATGAATTCATGAGTATCAGCAGCTCATCATGCGTAAATACGGTTGCCATATGTGAGATGAAAACATTTTTTTTTGCACCGGTACCAGAATAAAGAGGAGGACCCACGAGTCCTCCACACTTAAGTGGCAATCAGACTGCTTGGGTGAAGCGTTAAAGCAAACCACTGATCACTGGGTGATCTCACCCTTGACCTCAGCAAATGTCCTGTTATAGATCTCCTGCCAGGGATGACAGGGACATAAAATCAGGCTGTAATCTGTTTATTGCTGAAGGAACAGCTATGAGACCAGCTGCTCTCGACATGTTTTAACCAAAGACTATATGCTAACTGGTCTGTGAGGGAGACAAGCTTATATATTGAAATACACAGAAAAAAAATGAACTTTAACAGACTAGAAAAGTTTCAGGAGATTAAATGAAAAGAACATGTTTTGCAAGCAAAGGTGAGTGGAGTCATGGGAGACCACTGTAGCTGTTAGATGTGGCGCTTCAGAGTGCTCTTTAGGGCTGTCAGCTGGTTTATATTTATTATATAGTTTCTCTTTTTGTCTCTTTCAATTAACTCTCAAGCTAAAAAGGTCACCGTGGGCAAGGAATTAGTGCATTTATCCACCGTTTATTATTTTATTTTGCCCCAAGACATCCATGCAGCTTAATTTGAGCGTTTATTTCTTGTCACATTATAACGACTTGTCTACTACCCTCTATTAAAATCACTGAGATCTCTTCTCTAAGCCTTTGGTAGCCAAAATAATATACTAATGGCCCAGTATTATGACCCCATTGGTGACTAAATCTGTGGTGAAGAGTATATGCTTTCTTACATTCCCTTCACTAGTTTCCAGTATTTTAGCAGTGTTCTGGTATGAGGTATTATCATTATTATCTTTGCAAATCATTTTTTTTGCAAGTTAATTTCTTATTCTGTTCAATGCTCATATGTCTTCACCCATAACCATCACTGTCACGGCCATCTCTCTTTCTGTCTCAATGTCCTGTTCCATTACAGGTTTTTACTTTTTAGACTGAACATGACAAGCTACTTTTTATTGTTACTTTATATTTTAGAATACAATATGCCAAATAGTGTTTATTTCAAAATATTTTCTGGATTCCAGATGCCCCCCTATTTCACCTCAAGTTCATTCATTCATGTATGTGCATGGGAGGATTCAAGTTCCCACATCACACTTCTTTAAGTTGCATATCCGGCTGATTTGCTTCCAAACTACTTGGGATGTTGCATCCACTTGTACGTGAACGTGAGAACTAATTTAAGGAAAGCACAGAAAATATTTCCCCTTCAACAGTTTAA
The DNA here is from genome assembly GCF_900634415.1 of Cottoperca gobio. Taxonomy (NCBI): domain Eukaryota; kingdom Metazoa; phylum Chordata; class Actinopteri; order Perciformes; family Bovichtidae; genus Cottoperca; species Cottoperca gobio. The sequence goes on from NC_041368.1 coordinate 12,066,733, forward strand.
TTTAAATAAATATTAACTTCTTAGTGTCAAACTCAACATATACATCATTCTGCACAATGAAGCTCAAACAGTGTAACAAAAAGAAAAACACTTTTTTGAATGGATGGAGAAATTAAATGATAAGGCTGACATTTGTCTATATGTTTAATGTCAACAAACCCCATTAAAAGTATCAAAAAAACCAATGTGTTTGTCCATCTACTTCTTGACATCCCTACCCTGTCTGTTGCTCTCAGTCGCAAGCCTATTGGTTCCCATAGAAGATAGAAGATGTAAATGTTAAATTGGATACATAGCTACACTTAATATATGGCTAAATAATTTCTTAAAACAGCTGAGTGCTGTAGTTTTTAGCAAATATTACTAAAACAGGAGTGAGTAGAGCATTTGTTGGGGACTATTTTCAGCTGTGGATTAATACACTCTTGGTGCACAAGTGACAAAAAATAAACTACGGTGCCCATGTTCATCATGATGCTGGAACATGTCCCCCAGTGCAACGGCTTGGGTCATTAATATGTTTTTAATAGTTTAAGACAAAATGGAGTAACACTTTATAATAACCATCATTAATAAATAGTTAATTAGTAGTTTATTAAACTCAAGCTAATAGTTATAACGAACAATGAAATGATAATAATAATAATGTTTATCATTAGTTTTTGTGATATGAAATAATTAGTTTATATATTTTTGTATTATATTATTATCATATTGTATCATAGCTGATAAGAAACAACAAAAATAATATTCAATAACAGGAGCGTTAAAAATAAATGTTTCCCTGGTGGACAGGACGGAGGGGGTTACGAGCTAAAAGCTAACGTTTGCTTAGCTTGTTGCTCTGATAACTTCATCCGGTTAAAGACTATAGTTAAAAGACGACCAAAATCTAAAGAGCGTATCGTAAAAACTGGATAAAAAGTGAATTTATGACAGCTTCCGGCAGATTACCACAACGCTGACGCATGCTCAAAGGAGATACGTCGCATTACAGGCAACCAAAAGAAACACACCATTACCTTGATTAAAATGATGGCTTTCTCTACGTTCAAATTTTTTTTAAACATATGGTCTGGGTCTAGACATTTTAATGCCTTTAAAAACCTTTAATAGTATGGCTAAATTATATTCAGATAGATAGATCGATCAAAATATTGCAAACTTCTTTTGCTGTTGTTTAATTCTATACGTATTCCACGAAGTCTGGAGATTACTGATGCTAAAATATCCCTTAGGAAAGTTCCATTAAAAGACTTCTTGCTGGATCAGCAGTTAAAAATCCAACTCGTAGTAGCAACAGATCAGATCAATTTTATGGCACCGAATACAGTTATTCTCTGAATTTTCACAAAACAATTTACGTTCTTATTCCAACCAACACCATTTTCAATATGTTTAGTGTACAAAGCATTAAAGTATTTTTTTCTTTAAAATATATTTCTAAGTACCGTACTGTGACAATTTGTGAATACATCTTTGATGACTAAAGCACAAGGCAAATAATTCCATGCCCTTGTTTATCTAGCAATTGATCGATCAATTAGCATCAACATACATTATTTTTTAACAGAGTCCAATAAGGCCTTAATAAAAATAATTGTATTAAAAAAAAAAAAAAGTAAATGAATGGGGATATAATTGCTTTAATTTGTTAAACATGTAATTATTATTATAAACTGGTTCTCAGGTTTCATCACAATCAGCATTAATTTCATTAATAATCTCCATTTTGCTGTCAGAAGTGCTACCATTGTTATTTTCCCTAGTGTTCGGACTACCTCCTTTGCTCTATATTTGCAGCAGTTACATTCTCCAACATGTCTTCTTAAACCCAATGTCTAAGTTATTTAAGTCTTTTCAGCTGTTTGGTAGATGATACTCATTGAAATTTTCCCCACTGGTCTCAGATATGCTACACCAATGTTGAAAAGGGTAATCTTAATCTGTTTTATGAGACTACAAATCAATCTCCAACCTTCAATTCCTCAGAAAACAAAACTTGAAAAGGTTGAATACTAGCAATTCCATTTGTATCTGTCATACAACAACTTGTTTACCAATGTGGGTTCAGAGTTATCCACAGTACAGAACCAGCCCTGAGTTGTTAATGATTGAGCACAGACAACCATAAAGTTTCTATTATGGTACTTCTTGATCTCAGTGCAACCTTCAGTACAGTTGACCATATGATTCTCCTTCAGTGCCTCGAACACTGTTTAGGCCTCAGAGGCACTGTTCTTAACTGGCTTTCTTTCTTTCTTACTGGAAGATCTTTCAATAGAAAGCCAATATGATACCAATAGGTATCTTTGAATTGGATGAAGCTCAAGGGTCCATTATTAGTCCACTCCTGTTTGATTTGTATATGCTCCCACTTGGTTCCATCATTCAGCAGTAAAACGTATTGTATGACTCCTATATGCTGATAACACAAAGTTATACATATATGTTTCTGTCAACCGCCTTAGCCTAGTGAATAACCTATTCTAAGGCATTGCTGATGTTAAATATTGAACGGCCAAATAAAATGTTTTACAGGTAAATGATGACAATTCTTATAGTAGGTCCCAAGGCTTTGAAGCAGCACATTCACTCTTTGTTAACTCCCCTGTCCGTAAAACCTTGTCAGCATGCCAAAAACTTGGGTTTGATTTGGATCCTGATCTCAACTTCAAAAAGCATATTTCCAAGACTGCCTTTTACCATTTTAGAAATATAGCTAAAGTTAGATGCCTCCTGTCACAATTAGTTTCTATACAGCTGTTTCATGCTTTTATTACAATACTTGATCATTGAAAATTCACTTTTTGCTCTGACAAAGCAGGTGCTTAAATAAACTCATTAATAAACCTATTCAGAATGCTGCAACCCAAGTATGAACTAAAACAAAAAGGTTTTTATATTAACTTCTCTTCACTGGCTCCAAGTAAAACAATGAATTTATTTTTAAAACACTTCTCATTGTCTATGAATAGCTTAGGTCTTTTCCTCATTGATACACAATACACACTGGACAGATCCTTTAGATTACCAAGCAAAGGTCTCCTCACTATACCTCAAAATCAATTCTAAATCTACCTACTCCTCTGGAATTATTTACCAAATGAACTAAAGTGTACTTCAACAGTCTTTTAAAAACAATTATTTTTTTAAAGCTTTTAGTAAGGTTTAAAGGATGTGGTTAACAGCTAAAACTCTTAAAATCAGTATTATTGCCTTTTTTATAATAATACCTTATCTCCTTCCCGGTTTCTTTTTTTGTGTATGTTTTTATCTCATATGTCTTTATACATGTAATACCTTCTTGTCCTAAATGTTCTTATCTCGTGTTTTTGTCATGTATGATCTTTGCCTTTCTTTTGTATTTTTAATTTTGAAGCACATTGAGTCTACCCCTGTCGTTTGAAATATGCTATATAAATAAACTTGATTGATCATTTCTTTATTTCAAGGCCCTGTCACAAATATCCGTATGGCAGAAACATATGCCGGCGTATATGAAAAGTAGCTAAAAATTTGTCAGAGTCCAAATACGTCCAACTTTTCCACAGCGGTGTTGTAGCTGACTTATACATAACAAATTAGTATACGCATGTCTAACATATTGATAGCGTATCACTAAAGGCCATGTCACACATAACCATATGACAGAAACGTATGCCGGCTACGTTACGGCTACGGCTATGCCAAATACGTCCAACTTCTCATCGGATCGGAATAGTGAACATATCCATATACGCATGTCTAACCTATTGATAGTGCATTACTTCCTAATACAAAATGTATCGGTCGAATGCCCAACGAATGCATAAGATATACAAAAATATGGCGTATACAAAATAACGGCAACGCGCTGGTTTACGTTGATATAAGGTATAAGTAGTATTTGTTGAGAGCTCACTGTGTTACGCTGGGGTGCGTTGTTGAACGCTGATGTTTTGAGCATGTTCAAAATTACCGGACGTACCCGACGTGTGCTTCATAACATATGTAGACGTTACGTGATGTTAGACATACATGAATAGGGAATACGTAGTTGAATATTTACCTACGTAAATACAGTACGTGAATACTTACCTACGTGACTACGTTAGAGGTACGTTAGATATAGGCTACGTCGGCTGACGGTGAATCCTACAGCCAATGTATTGATAATGAGTGGATAACCTATTCCTACCCTATGTTAAGATTATGCCTGACGACGGAGTCATTTATTAAACAAGTTTCTACAGTACAGCTAGCGTTCAGCATTTTAGCCATTCTCCAGCATCAGCATGACGTGAACCAAATGGCACTTTTCCAGCTCCGTTGGCCAGACGCTCTGAAACGTTTTACGGTAAGTGATAAGCTATCAATGTTTGACATACGTATAATAATTTGTTATGCATTCGTTACGTATGTGCAAGCTACAACACCAGTGTGGAAAAGTTGGACGTATTTGGACTGACACATTTTTAGCTAATTTTCATATACGCCGGCATAGGTTTCTGCCATACGGAACTGTATGTCTGATGTGTTCGGTGTAACGTCTGCGTCCTTCAAACTGATCACAACTTACCCTTAATTTATATCAACCTATTGCCGATATTTCGTATGCGCCGGCATACGTTTCTGTCATACGGATATGTGTGACAGGGCCTTTACTTATACAAAACGTATCAGAGCGTCTGGTGCAACGGAGCTGGACAAGTGCCATTTGGTTCACGTCATGCTAATGCTGGAGAACGGCTAGAATGTACTCTTGTCGCAGCCTCCATGCTCTCTGATGCTGGGTTGATGTATTCATCAAGACGTGCTGTGAAGAAGTGAGGATGAGCTACTCACAGGGACCCTATATACTGCCAGGCCCCGGGACCCTGACCCACCTGTGCGCACCTCAAGCCCTGCACTGGCCCCTGTTGGACGGGCCCAGTCCCCCATCCCTGCACCTTCACTTGTGAAGCGCAGTCGGTTTGGACTCCCACTCCGCCCCCCGCCGGGTGGGCCCTTTCACTTTTGACTGTTCGGTGGTTTAGTTTCTTGTTTCAGTTCTAGTGAATTCTGGGGGAGCCTGTGTGGTGACCCACTGGGAACATAGACATTCACTGAACACTATGAGAGGAGATACATCTCCTTTAAGACAGGTAACCCAGGAGCTTGCTGGGAGATGTTAAGAGTTAACGGAAGTGAGAAATGGGGGAGTTCTTATTGTTTTACCTGTCGTGACTGTTGTGGTTGGAGGCTTGACTACTGCCGCTGTATCGCTGTTCATGTTGGGAAGTAAACGTTCGACTTGACAGCTTGTCTATCGTCTCCTCGTTACTACGCACGCCCACAATATACTATATTCAAGTAAGCTCCCAAAACACTAGCTGTACTGTAGAAACACGTTTAATAAGTTACTCCGTCGTCAGGGATATGCTTAACATAGGTTATCCACTCATTATCAATAAATTGGCTGTAGGGTTCATAGTCAGCTGACGTAGCCTATAACGTATTTACATAGGTATTCACGTACTATATTTACGTAGGTAAGTATTCACGTACGTATTCCGTATTCACGTATGTCTAACGTAACGTAAATTATGTGTAACGTCTGCATAACTTGAAGACACACGTTGGGTACATCCTGTAATTTTGAACATGCTCAAAACCTCAGCGTTCAACAATGCACCCCAGCGAGCTCTTAACGAATACGACTTATGCCTTACCTTATATCAACGTAAACCAGCACGATATTTTGAAAACGCCATATTTTTGTATAAGTTGTGCATTCGTCTTATACATTTTGTATAAGTGATACGATATCAATAGGTTAGACATGCATATCTGTATATGTTTACTTTTCCGATCCGATGAAAAGTTGGAAGTATTTGGACTCTGACAAATTTACATATACGCCAGCAAATACGTTTCTGTCATAAGGATATGTGTGACAGGGCCTTAAGTACACAATTGTCAATGTTTTGCAGTCTTTTTAAGTGATCATGTCTTCTATATTTTCATCTTCACTTAAAAAGCACTTAAGCAATCAATTAAGCAAATTAGCAGTACCCTAAGTAATTGCATGGAACCTTAACATTGGCATTACAATATCATAATAATCTTAACTATTAAAGAAAGGAGATGGAATTAGAACATGAAGAATAACTTGTGGAAAAAGAAAAAGACTTCAATAGGACATCATCAAATTTAAGCAGCAGAAATATGGGGCAGTCATTACTGCAGTGCACTGCTGGCATATGACTTTGATGTGTATATGATGTTCAAGTAGAAAGGGAAAGAAACTGACACTGGAACGGTAACTACTCTGATAACAGAGCTGAAATTCTGTTGAAAGAGCCATCGCTTTTCATACACTCCAATTACATGACTCTCCTGCATGGCCATCATGAATCATAGAACAGATCATGATCCTTTAATGGAGACATTGAATCACTGACGAGTTGGGCTTGGTTGTTTCCTGATCCTGTTATTCTGTGCTCAGTGGTGGGTGGAATGGACTGAAATTATTTTTTACTTTCACAAATATGGAATACAAAGTGAAGTGAAGCACACCGAATTGCGCCTTGATTGAGGACATAAAGGGAATGATGAAGGATGATAATGATGATGGAAAAATTCTACTGCTAATGACATGGAAAGAAACTGTAGGGCATATCAGTATTGTCAAAGGGTCAACAATGACATGATTTGTAAATATCTCTATGTATGACATACTGAATTCCTCTATATGTTGATATGTGTTTATGTAATGGACTTCCATGCACAAGAGTCTGGTTTTGAGTCTTATCGTGTTTTTGATCATATTCAGTAAATGGCTTTTACATGGAGCATGAAAAGCATGGTATAGAAAACTCCTGTCCACATTATTTTATTGTTATTCATTTTTTTACTTTTCATGATGACGGGGGAGGCTTTGCCTCCCCTGCCCGCATGTCCTTGTTGAGTAATTTGGAGATGGCGGACGGGAGCAACACAAGCACTTTATCTCCCTGGTGTAAATTACATCAGTCGCGACCCTCTGTTATACAGGCACTGTTGATGTTCCTGAGCCTGGAGCAAATATTCCTGTGATAACTGCCGTGATAGGAGTTTCCATGCCTTATCGACAACCTTCAATAGCCCATAAGTTTCAACTTGATAAGGAAGTTCCAGCCCTCTTCTTTTGTTTACAGACGGAGTCAGCAGCAGCCCACTCTCCCATTGACTGGTGTACCTTGTAGCCAATGAACTGCTGAAGCTTTAGACATGTGACAACCATGGTTTCATTTTTACAAATGTTATTTATTCTTATTATTAATGTTATGTTTACATAATTGTATTTCTTAATTACAAAATGAACACAAAAATGTTAGATTTTTTTTGTTTATACTTTACTTACTTTGTATCACTACTACTGACAGGGAATATTGGGTATATAATAGTTATTTATATTAAGGTCAATAGTTATGTATGGACTTAATAAATAAATAAACATTATATCTCCAAATGCACAGCTTGGTGTTCACCTGGTGTTACTCTAAGAAAAACCGATCTAATTTAAGTTTGTCCCTTTTATCTGAAATTTGAACTTGGTAATAATTGATGCTATGTTCCTATTGTGTTTTCCAGCTCTTGACTACCAGCTATACCCATATTCATGAATCTTTTTTCAACAACAAACTTCAGGCAGAGTTTATTTTCTTCACATTTTGTATATTCAGACCACTATTACTCAGTGCCAGAAGCACTTGGATTGATTCTTCACTGTTTTGCAAGAACAATAAGATAGTTATCTTTTGAATGAGACCAAAATCATGCAGCTGGTGCAAATGGTTGAAGAGCAGCTTTCAATTTACTTTGGGTATGTCGTTTGTAGGTATTTTGGGGTAAATTCCCCCACCCCTTCAGGTTAACTAGGTCCAAACCAACCCGTGGCTTCCTGCCAAACCTCCCGCACTGCGAACAACAGTGAGTCTAACCATATATCCCAATTACGTACGTTGTTTTTCAGCTTTTTATTAAACTGCTCCACCAGCCCATCTGTCTGCGGATAGTAAACAAGTAGTCCGTAGAGTTTGCCTACCATACGTGACATAAAGCAGCAGGAATGTGGGTCTGGGAGCTGAAATGCCCACGACTTGAACGGCTGGATGTCCTCCTCAGAAGCCTGGAAGTCCTCTGGACACAAAGAATACCTCCCTGTGCCTGGCAAGTACCCAGGCATGGGTCAGGGGCTGGAGCAGAAATTGGGTTCTGTCGTGGCCTGACAGCAGGAACGGGGTTCTGACACAGCATGGCCTCAGCAAATGAGATATATCGCGGACCGGAGGTTGGCTGAAGACAAGGCGGGCACTGTGGAAGTCTCAAAAGTTCTTGAAGCCACTCAGGCAACAGACTCCTTAGCTCGAGCTTCTCAGCCATTTTCGCTTGAGCCACACATAAAGCCATGAACATGGGGCTCTTTTCCACTCCCTGTGGATACACATGAGTGTGTATGCGAGGTCATATAGTTCATCAACCAAAATCTCTGCTGGGTCCATACTCTGGTCGGATCGTTCTGTCACGGTTCAGACAAGGGGAGGACCCAAATGCAGCAAACAGACGAAGATAGTAACACAAAGCGAGCCTTTAATAAAACAAAGCTCAATCCAAAAATGCAAAGTAACAAATAAAACTGAAAACACAAACCAACCAGGGGTAGACACGACGAAACACGGCGGGTAACAACCACGTTACATGAATGACAATCCGACAAGGCACACTGGGACAGACAGGAAAATATACACAGACACCAAATGAGGGAACAAGACACAGCTGGTGGGGGAAAGGCAAAGACACAAGGGCAGGGTGAATGGACACAGGAGGAACAAATTAAAAAAACACACAGACAAGAAGTACAACTAGACATGACACAAGGGGAGTGAACCTTACAAAATAAAACAGGAAACAGAGTATAACCAGATCGTGACATGGTGACATTATAGTGTAAACAAACACACATGTTAAATTATCAACGTCATGACCAAATATCTTACCATAAATTGATAACATAATTATAATAATGCAGATGTGTCTTGATTTTTCAACATCAGTCACAATATTGTGTACCAATTTTCAGAAACCAAGATAAGATGTTTACAAAGTGCAAAATATGACCAGGATACTACTCTGTTTAACGGGAGACTGGAAACTGTGTGTGCAAGTGTGAAAATGTTTGTCTTATCTGCGTGTTATCGCTCTGATGGATTTGTGATTTATGAAATATGCAGATCCATATTTTAGTGGCGATACGTTCTTTCCGAATGTCTCTTTTTGACTAAATAATATCAATACAAGAATTATTTATTATTATTTAAGTAATGTAATGCTTTGTGAAGTGAAATAAGCATCTGATGCTGCAGACAAGATAAAAACAATTAAATGTTGGCAATTACTGTATGAAGAGAAACTTATCTCTCCTTCCAACTTCTGCTGTACATACAGATGTGAAAATCTTTATTCTAGCAGTAGTTTGTTGAACATTTTCGTGAAAAGAATCATCTCTTACTGCAGTTGCTATTATTAAATGGAAATAACATTGGCAATGCAACAGACTTCTTGGCATTGATGTCAAGATACTATACTATACTACTATTGTAATAATGCATGTAAGGCATCAACCCAACCCTAATAATAATAGAATTACATGGAACTTAATGGACATAAAGAAAAACTTGAATTAATTTAGCTACATATATATATATATATATATATATATATATATATTTTTTTTCAGAGACATTCACATTCAATCAAAAAGAACAGTGTGCTGATGTTAAGCCTTTATTGTATAACTTTTATTGATCATCTTACCTGCTTTTGCCAGTAACTATTTCCCACTTACCTTTATTGTTCTCATTCGTAATGGCATTCCAAAACCGAGCACACTTTTTTCTAAGTTTTATAAAAATACAATGTAAATAAAAGGAATTTTATCTTCAAACCTTTTTATAAAGGTCACATATTCCTTATCTGAGCTGCATAAAACTCTCCTTATCTTTAGCTAAAAGAACATCCCTATATCATGGCAGCTCAGTTTTTGGGTTAGATTCACTGCCTGCAGGTAATACTTGCCTTAACTGTAGCCTGCATGGTCTGTCGTTTGAGTGACTGATTGTGCTTTCATGAATCATGTGGTCAGATTTCTAAACTGATGCACAACATGTTGCTATCCTGATATCTCCATCTAAGCATACAAATGCCACGCTGCAGAAAGTTTGCCTCAGAGTGGAAATTGGAATTCACAGAAGAAGAAAAGAAAATAGGTAAAGCTTTGTTTGGGGTTTGTAATGTATGAAGACAAAACAGTGCTCTGAAAATCATTTCAATCATTTCAATTGTAAGAATTGTCCAATTTCCTTAATTTTAAAATTAATTTCAGTTGGATGTGGAACAGATGTCTGGTATTCCACTATTTATTTATTTATTTTTTTGTCTATCCTGTCGCTCGAGGGCTTTCACATGTTTAGATCCTTCTAGTGTTGCCTGGCTGCACTGTTGGAACCCTAACCCAAATAAAAAATGCACTGTGCTCCTTTTTCTTTTTGTCTAGCATCCATTTTTTTAGCCTTTAACTATTTTTTATCTGTCTAAGTGATCACTGGTGATCAAATCGTTGGCATTTATTCAGAAAAAATGTTTGTCTAGTTCTCAATCAATCACAACTTAAGTAGAATCTTTTTTGCCACGTAGAAGTAAATGGCGTATTCAAAGAAAGGTTGGGAAATGTAAAGCCATTTTTCCCATGCCAATGTATACACAACAGCTAAATATTCTGCTTACTCCTCTTTGGAGTTCTTCAGTCCTGTAAAGTTTACCCACAGTTTACTTTTTAAGGAGATGTGGGACTCCTTTGGCCGGGAGTCACTTCACCTTACAACCGCCCTCACCACTTTAAAGATACCACCCACTGACAAGTGAATTTGACCGTATGAAAGCATGTATCCAAGTTGTCCAAGCAGTAAGAGCATGAAGTCAAGTCAAATCAAGTTTATTTATAAAGCACATTTCATACAATAGGCGAAAGTAAATGATAAAACCACAGCTAATAGAGATGCAACTGAATTGTTAGAATGTGGATTTAAATAAAAGTGCATTTGATATATATAGTTCATTTGTAATAGGAAGCTATACAAACAGCATATTTTGTATATCATCATTGTTGCTGCTGTTGCAGTTAGTCAATAATAGTAAGGGCAAAAGCACTGAAAAGCACTGAAATATCGACCAATTATCAGCATCATACAAACAACAAGGAATGAACTGCACTTATGCATCTTAAAAACACATTTCAACAAAAAAACACAGTGGAGGAGGGAATGTGAGGGCGCAAGGCAAAAAAATATATATAATCCAAAAATAAATTAATAATAATAATAATAATAATATAATAATAATAATAATAATAATAATAATAATAATTGCTTTATCTACAAACAATTTTGCGACCCCCCTGCAGTACTGAGGGTCCCCCTGTTGAAGACCTATGCTCTAAGAGTTGTCATTTCTTTCAACATGTCCCTTGTACAGGACATTGTTTCAATCTTGTACAAAATGTACATTGCAATGAAACATTTGGTAATAACAAAATACATTTTTTATTTTAAATTCTCCCGTTTGATGAAATTTTGAAAAAAATTGAAAACACATTTTAAAACCTGATCTACTTCCTGGCTCTCTTCCTCCTCGTGTCCTGACTGCTCAATGTTTCAATGAGTCTCCCTCAATAAGTTTTAACAAAATATTTTCTGCCTCACTCAGTGCTCTGTTCCTGAAGTAGGAACATGGTTGAAAATGAGAAGAAGTCCCACTGTCCTCAACAAAGGAAATAGGTTATATGTTTTTGGAAAGTCTTAAAATGAACATAAACATCTAAAATTATAATATAATCTAGTTAAGACTCTCGTAAATAAAATAAAAAACACTTTTATCAATAGGCTATTATGGCTCAAATTACAGCGTGTAATGGCCTCGAATAACAACACAAACTATGACAGCGTTACAATACATATCCAGAGGCAGACCTTTATTATGACACTGTGTGTCACAAATTGTGTGACAATAGGCTTTTGAATGTGTGCACTTTTAAAAAAGAGAATGAATAATTATTTATAAATGTGATCACTTATTTTGCAATTATTTTGAAAAAAACTACTCAAAGTAATTTTTTACACTTATATTTGAAAAATGCCACTGAATGTTGCACCCATTTGTTGTATGCTTCTCATACATAAACCAACAAAATTACATACCCCAATAAAAATAATTACCTTTCATCTTTTTAGACCATTTGACCAACTTGAGTACTGGCCTGTTGTCTTCGTCGTTAGTTTTGTAACATCTGAGCTTGTACAATCATAACAATTAAAACATTCTTCATCTTGCACCTTTTCAAACAGTATGAACTTGAACTCTGGTCTGAAAACTCTATCGCTTTACGTGTAGGAGCAATATCAAAGAGGTTTTGCTTTTACAGTAGAGAAGCAATGGTAAAATGCATCTAAAAAAATATTTTACAAGCCAGGAATTGTTTGTATTTTTAGTAGTTGACGACACAAAAAAGGGGAAAAAAAGTAATTTCAGTACATGAATCAATACGCAAATATGAATGTAGGTGAACTACCTGCAAGCTACTGCAAAATGTAGTTGAACTAATAGTTTGATTACATGCTGTTCACTCCTCCCTAAGAATGGGTGTACTGTATTATTTAGTATTTAGAGCAATAGCACCACAGTGGAAAAAGACTGTCAAAGCCATGTCAGGAGACATAAATCAATCAGACACTATGCCTGTTTTTCTGCAATGCTGGGCATAATGTTTTTCATGGTGTTATTCTTGCTACCAAACACTTGTTTCCATAACAGTGTGCAAGAGGAGTGCGTGTACAGAGACAGTATGTATTAGCAGTTTTGAATGGGGAAATCGGTTATGCACCACTGACAGTGTAAGACATGCAGTCAGCAAAACTGGCAAATCTTTATGCGAGTGTCATAAAATCTCCCAGACATACTTAGTTTCAGGGTCACACAGCAAAAGAAAAACTGTATGTATTTTTGGAATGACTCATGCAAGTGGCGTAAAGCAGAGCAACTATGGATTTGATCGATGCCAGACTTGTATTTGTCACACAATCTAAATGTTTTTTTTAAACGTGTATCACACGCTCATCCTGAAAGTAATCATATACCTCTTCAAGTAGCACTGACAGGAAGTGCCAACACTGTTGTCTGGCAGAAAACTGTGGTTGCATGCTACGCACTATGCTGTCCAAAATCAATAGGAGATTTTAAAATTCTGAGAAATTTGACTACATCTTTCACAAATTTATAACATTTTGAAGCAAAAAGAAACATCCACTCTGTATGGAAATGTTGTTTGATTTAAATGATTTTTTATTGGAGTTAGTTAGCAGTATTGAGCAAACATGGTGTGTGTGCTTAGTGTTCCTTTTTAATATGAAATGCAAATATGATGCATGTCGTCCATGCCTCTGCTGCCCATCTTAAACACCTTTTGCATTTACTGATGAAATGACACTTGGTTTCACTAGAAGTGGAGAGAGGAGGTGGTTATAAGCTGTTTAACAGAACCATGTAACATTTTGACAATTTACCTGTCAGTTGTCAGAGCTGCCAGTATTCATGCAAATGCCACTTTTTGCCACATTTATTTGGGGGCTTGATCTTTATAGCACAGAATGTTAAATAATTCTAATATGTATGTATTGAGACCTCCTTCTACAAGCATTTTCTTTGTCTTTCTGACACATGCATATGTTAACAAAATGAACAACACTTAAGCTGAACGGTTAATGTGGGAATAAAGCATTTGAAATTTTAGATTGTGTGTCTGTGATCAATAGGCTGTTATGGCTCAAATTACAGCGTGTAATGGCCTTGAATAACAACACAAACGCTTCTCTATGACAGCATTACAACACATATCCAGAGGCAGACCTTTATTATGACACTGTGTGCTGACCTCTGTTTATGGCAAATTGTGTGCAATAGGCTTTCGAATGCGTGCAAAACTCTTACATTGACTGATATAAATCTGCTCCGATCTAATGCTGCAACTTCATATTCTGATTTGTGCACAAACGCAGTTGGTTAGCCTTGAAATGACAGTGTTATGCATCTTTCTCCTGAAGTCTATTAATGCTGGTAAGGAAATGTAAGGGAAGTAAAGTGTGCGTGCGTGCGTGCGTGCGTGCGTGCGTGATTCTGTAGCTGTAGTCATAGCGACTTAATGGACATTTACCAGTAAGCAAGGTTGTGCACAGACAATTAGTTTTTAGTGCAATATATATTTATAGTCTGTGATCCAATATGAAAACTATTTTGAGTCAGCTCAAATCTGACATAAATAGATATTTTTATTTGTACGTGAATTTAACTAGGAGTGACTTCAAATAATATTTGCTTACTTTTAATTTCTATTAATATATAATATATAATAAATGCGCAAAAATGTAATCTACTACCAATACAAAAGAATGGGAAGTAATAGAGGGCAACTTTAGGTGCAGCAACCAACTGCATTTTATATTTTCAACAACACTGAGTCAAAGTTTTTGTAAATAAAATACCATATTGCTTCAGCTACTCGGAAGATTTATAGCCCAGTATGTGCTCAAACTGTTGCCAGCTGGCCTCAGGTTGACTGTTCATGCAGGTAACATTAACATCAGCATGATGCCTTTCACCCCCTGCAGTAACGTGTATTCAAATATATCCAGTACCAACTCAAGTTAAACATGAGCACAGTCAGTTTATAATTTGAAATACTTCTTGTTGTCAATTATTCAGACCCTTAGAATAGCTTCAAGGTTCACTTAGTAACGCTGTTGATTGGAATTGTTTACATAATAACAATAAAAAATATAGAGAGCAAAAATAGAGGCACAAAAATAGTGCCGAAAGTCACTCAAAGAGACGTATTAAAGCACAATGTTTCAAGAATTTGTTTCAGAACATCCACAAATTGAACACTTTGAAACACCTGTCAGCAATGCAGAACTTCTGCCTCGGGGAATCAAACTCTCAGTCTGGAGCTGCATTTCTGACATTAGAAGCAGTGTTCAACATTGTACACTGGCAGCAGAGGCAGACTAGTGAAGGCAAGGAATAGTGTGAGCAACAAACAGTGTGATTTAAAAAGCAGCAGCTTGTTGACACATGTACAGCCTCAACCTGAGGCGTGTTTATCAGAGGAAAAATGTGAGTTGTCACGACATGATAAATTAGCTTCTTTTTTTTTGCGGAATGTCATGTTTTTAACATAAAAGCTGACACCCTAACCCGCCATGAACCGATCTTCGCAGGTGAAGCAAACACTGTTAAGAAGATTATTTTTTAGGTGTTACGAATGAGTTATTAACTATGTTTCGAGTGATATGATTAAGTTTCTCCAGCCCTGTGCATTCTGCAGAGAGCAGAGCATCATGGGGCTGCCTTGACAAGCCCATCCATCAGCACAGCATGTTCAAGTCCCCATCAAATGCCTGCACCGCTCCATAAAGTGGAGGAGGAGAAGTGTCACTCCCTAAACAGGATATATGGTCTCTCACTGAGACACAAATTAGACAGTAAA
This sequence comes from Cottoperca gobio, assembly GCF_900634415.1. Taxonomy (NCBI): domain Eukaryota; kingdom Metazoa; phylum Chordata; class Actinopteri; order Perciformes; family Bovichtidae; genus Cottoperca; species Cottoperca gobio. The sequence continues at coordinate 12,082,331 of NC_041368.1, forward strand.
TACATTACAGTGGAAGTAGCCTCTTCTGCAGCAACATGTTTGTACTGCCGCTGTGCCAAGATCAACACTGCAGGGCTGTTTGCTTGCCTGTCAACAAGACGTACACATGTGCATTAGATGACCTCAAAATCTCACTCACATCAGACGAGAGCATTAACATAGTGACAGCTTGATCTTTTAAGAGGAATCCAATACAAATTAGTGATTCATTTCATAAAATTCCATACTCAAAGTCAGTGCACATACTCGGACTTCTTGGCTATTTTTATAATTGTCATATCATTTTGACATTCCAATTGGATTTTTTGAGATAGTTTGGTAGCATAATTATCATCACTTTCAACCTTGACTGACCATTATTTAAAGTATGTACTGGAGGCACAGGTGGAATGCAGCCCATCGCAAATTTTGATTTGGCATGCACAGGGTGCAAATCTGTGTTTATTCTGTCATATTTCTAATACTTGTCTCACACTTACAGTACACATCTGAGCAGTGCACACAAAACAGTCAGAGCTGTCACACTGTCCAACACACTTAATACATTTCCCCTCCCCCTTTCTTTATGCTTCCCAGTTTGGTATGGCCAATTCCCAGCAGTGCTTGTCTTGGCTGCTCACTCCACTGGTGGCCTGGAGAGGGTGTAGGCGGCCACTTATCCTCTGATACACATGGTGTTGCCAATCCCTATCAGTGAGCAGCTATAACATGCAAGAAAGTTATGATCCCCAAGATAGTACTCGCCCATGACCAACAGGAGGGAGTCGCTCTTCAAACAACGAAGACATGATATCTCCTTGCTTTCCCACCAGTGAATATGGCTGTTCTTGTTGTATTCCCTCAACTAAGCCAGTGGTATCATTAAAGGCGATTGAGCCTGGGTTTGTGCTGTGGTGGCAAGTGTTTTTTACTCCATCCAAGCCAAATGCGGAAAAATAAGTCCAATTGTCTATGAGAAAAATGACCCAACTTTTCACTTTGTAAACATTTCCCCAAAGAGCTTATTTTTAAAATAGACGATAGAGACGGGTATTCTTTGGGCATGGCTACCTTGTTATTGACAGGTTGTCTTAGAACTTTAACCTTTTTCAAAGTGTGTTTTCTCTTCATGAAAGTTAATTGTAACATGTTGGTTGCCTAATAATGTCTTGTTCAGCATTCAGTTGTACTTACAGTGAACTAACTGGTCTTGAAATCACAACCTCCTGGTGTTGTATTTGGAAGCCGTACCACTAGACCACTGGGCCATCACCACCCTTTCGAAACATCCTTTCAATTCCTTGGTAGGAGACCATTAAGTAAGAAATCTAGCATCATCCCACCTAAACAAAGTGAAAAAGATATTTGGTACCGAAGATCACTGGAAAGGCATGAGAAAGGAGAGCATCACATTTCTTATGACAAGCAGAACCCAGATTATGCGAGATTTGTGCAAAGAAAGTATTAATTTCATGGGCAGCAAGAGAAATGTTGTTGTGAAGTTTTAGGATGAAACCAAGTTGAATTGTCCTTTCTGTATGACGTAATGGAGTATTTCAGTGGGCCAAATGGTTGCATGTGAAACTGGAGGGACACAAACCATCCATTCATGAATATGTTGTCATGATCGTGATTTTGTATATCTTGTTTTATTTTGAAGTGTTCACTCCTCCTTGTGTCATGTCTAGTTGTACTTCCTGTCTGTGTGTTTTCCCTCCCTGTGATTGTTGATTTGTTACTCCTGTGTCCGTTCACCTTGCCCTTCTGTTGTAGCTTCTCTCCCCAGCTGTGTCTTGTTCCTCTCGTTTAGTTTCTGTGTGTATATATCCCTGTTTGTGCCAGTGTTCCTTGTCAGGTTGTCATCTAAGTGTCACCCTTGCAGATATCTGCAACAGGTAAAGTACACATTTTGGACTAGGTTTGCGAAACTTGGTTTACATAAACAGAGTTTTGGAAGTTTTCCAAATCCATTTGCAGTTGATGCGGAAGGTTTTCCAAAATACTGACACATAGAGCTGAATTAATTTCAGTGGAACAGCCTACTGAGGGCCAAGTTTGAATCTCTTGAGGCAAAAGAGTTTGCCCCTTTCATCTCAGACACAATACTTCGCCTTGAGGCTGCCTGTGTGCAGAGTATGTTTGGAAGCATTTTTTTGTGTAAACAAATTCACTCCATGATGAGGTTCGGCAATCATCTCACAGGCCCACCTGACAGACAAGAGGTGTCTATTTTCTTTTTTAAAGGTGTCTGGCGACAATGTATTAATTCAGTAACTGCTTTCACATTTTCACTACTTCTGTTTTCAAATGAGGGACCACAGACAAATCTACGCAATCAAAAATAGAAGGGCTGCACAATAAGCAGTATCAAACACAAGGATAATAGAAAATCATCTCCAAAAGCAGACAGATAGGATAATGCAGTGCAACAAAAGAGGCTTTGTGTGGCTTAAGTTGCAGAGAAAGATACACAACTATCCAAATCAAACTAAATATTGACAGTATGAGGCTCCGGCTGTCAATGTGTGAAATGATGGAAAGGTCAAAAACATGATTTGGGTGTACATGTTCGACAAAAGGTTAGTGACTGTAATAGTTACTGGCTGTCAGTCTATAACAAAATAACTGGCCTGTTTTGAAATGTCACAACAGGCTTTATTACCAACTGAGATTGAAAACGTGCACTCTAAAATTTAAAATATACAGCACACGCACACGTGCACACACGTACACACATATGTATTACTGTAGGCCTATATATGTTTTTCACAATACATTTTTAATAGTGCATACTTAGTATAGCTGTTTGATTGTACTTTGTGGTCTGGTGTGCAATCCAAGTTGAGTCTGACAAGAATTTCTCTCAGCTCTCAAAGCAGCCAGAAAGAAACAATCATAGCCACAGGAAGACAATTAAAGGCCCAAACACACGTTCAATTAACAGAATGCATTTTTCATAATGACAGCAGGGAAACAAACCCCATGTCTTAGTCAAAAAACAAGTCTGGGAAAAGAAAATGTTAGTGTCCCGGACAAAGATTCTCAATATGTGGTCAGTTTATACAGTAACTCCTGTTTTGAAATTCGCTTTGACATTTTTGGAAACGTGAGGGAGCCATAGGCAGGGTCAGACTGGCAGTCATGTGATATGTCTTGAGCATATTTTAGTGTGAACACTCTGCTGGTATTAAAGAAGACATGGAACTAGCGATTGAGTGCATAAACTCATTAGGAGAATGTTTACTGAGGTAATAATTAAAGTGAGAAGTAGACCTCTATAGAATCTGACTCCTTTTTGCAACCAGTGGGGTCGCCCCCTGCTGACCATCAGAAAGTAATGTAAGATCTAAGGCCCTTCCGCATTGGTTTTACTTTTCAGAACCGGAGGTTGCTGCTTGCATGCAACCTTCTTATTTGTGAAAAGTGTGTGCCTACATTACCCACAATGCAACTTGATCTCCCCCAGTTCAGTCCGTGATTGGGATGAGGAGTGGGCTACAGAGGTGTACTTTAATTTTGGCGAGTAGTACTGGACTTACCCTTGCTGGCCTGTTGGCTTCATGGTCATCCTTCTTGGCAGTTGATGATTTCAAAATGATTAAATCCACAAAATATTGATCTCAAGACACTAAGGCCTCAGTGACTGAGCTAAACTACTGTGATCATTTTCTGTATACTCCATTTTGATGTACGTTCAGTTTTGAAGAGAACATTGCCATATTGAAATTTACAAATGAGTGAGGATTTTAGAGATCACACTTTTGTATGGCTTTTGGAGGGCTTTGCTACTTGATCAAAGCTTTGACAGGCCAGTAGGGGGGAATCAGAAATTAAAATGACAAGTTGTGTGACAGTCTGATTGAAAAGAGAATGGTCTCTGACTTCATTAGTGCCACCCATCAATCAACTTGAGCAAAGTTTTAGGAGTAGCATGGATAATAATGGCTAAGAGGCTTCTAGTTCCCCAATATTGAGTTGTTAACATAATTATAGCACACATATGGTATTGAATAACACATTTCCAGTGCTGTGAAATGATCTGTGTTAGGTTAAAATACATTAATGGAAATGTGTAAAATGCTTTTTAAGCTAATGCCTCACTTGTATTGACTGAAGCATTTAGCAAATTTGAGTTAATCATATTAGTAATCAAACAATATAATTACATGATAGTTAAAAGCAAAAAGGTATTACTTTGTTTATTTGTGCACATATGTTTTAGATGTGTGACATGAGTCTGTATGTATATCATTTATAAATGTAACATGCATTCCATGAAACACTACAGTCTTGTTGTATAATAGCTGATCTTTGCGTCTGGTCTGAAGAACTGAAGAATAACACGTCAGTAAAGTGGTTTTTTCACAATAACTTGCATGGACCCTACAAATGTGTTCTGCTCTGCACATTTTTGACCATTTGTATAGGGATGCATTATATCAATAAGATAAATAATTCCTTGTTTTAAAAATAAGTTCATAACCTGTAGTTTATGCACGTCTGAGGGTAAGAAAGGTTACGATGTAGTGAGTCAAGATTTAATTCCACGGAGTCCAAACTGTTTATGAAATTGTTCTAGCTCATGATATATTTGTGTATTTAGGTTAACTGAGGTTTTGGTGATGCATAAAATGAAAATTGAAAACCACACCATCAGGGGGACATGTTAAATGCCAAACATTGGCAGTTCAAATGAGAAAGTTAAAGTTCATATGTGTTGGCCATCAAGGACTCTGCTTGAATTTAAAGTGTGAATGTAACAGGCCAACACATGAACTAAGAGTATGTTCTCTTGTGGGTGATGCACTTCAGCTCACTTGCTTTAAAACATAAAGATCTCACCTGTAACTTATGATTAGAGTTTCCCTTTTAGTGCAGACAATGAGACACACAAGGATGATTAGAAGACCGACATGTAAGTAATACAATAACTGTTGCAAATATTGCAACATTCTTGACATGTGCTTTCGGCTGACATTTTGTTCTGTTTATTTTCCCTTGTATGTGCTATTGATTTTTTTTTTGTTTGAGCATCTGTGTTTTTTCTTTCTTTTTTACAGTGAGGTCAGTCCCACTGAGACATGTTACCACTTCCTTTAGAAGATATATTTTATTTTTTAAAGTTAAAGGTAAAAGCATTACGTTATCCAGTGAAATAGTGTTCAGCAGTACTTCTTTAAGAGAACAACAGGATCAGAGCTTCAGTTATTTCCTTGAAATTTTCAAATTCATGCCATTTGTAATATTCAAACAGGTAGTATTTACAATACACACACACATTATGAACTATATGATCTGCAAGCTATCATTAGATTTCAGCTATTGTGAATTTTTTTTAAATAATAATATTTGTGATTTTGTGCTGATCAGAACAATTTTTCACCTTTTGAAAAACAATGTTATTCTAGGAGCACTTTGACATTAGTGATCTGTTTGAGGCACAGCTATAATTTTCTTAATTACTTTCACAGAACCATGAGAGGCTGTTTGTTAAAATGCTGGAAGACACAGACAGATGATATGCAACCTGCTCTGCCTCCTCCGTTCTTCCCCTGCATCCCCTCTGGCTACCTCAACAACACGCCAACACACAGGAATGGGAAAGAGCCATTTTAACTAAAGCCCTCTGACAAAATCACAGTCCTTCAGGTAGAACATTTCATTATGAAGCTACAAACATCATATTTCTCCTTCAAACTAAATGTTGAAATGTAAAATAAAAGAACACAAACAGTAACATGTTCTGCTGTGCTAAAACCAGTAGTAGATTTTAGTATCACTTAAATATTTTATCGGCCGGTGTTATTTACTACACTTGTACACTTGTACACTTGTACACTTACTAAAAATGCAAACTGTGCAAAATGTGTTTTTTAATTTGTTTGAAATATGTGTTAAATGTGTGGGTGCTGCAAGAATAGGTGACTTTTCCTAGATAAATGGAACATCTTTATTTTGTTATTATCTCTATTGTATTGTGATCATGGTTATTTGGCATGAAAATATGTTCTTTAACATTTAAGTGGATATTTTTGTACTATTCAGTTCTGCCTTTTCAGAAACCAGCTATTCACTCCCGATATGAATCTCATTTTGGCAGAGAGGCAGCACAGCTTTGCATGATTGGCTGTATTGCTGTCCTCTCACACTCCCACAGACATGCATTTGATTTGTTACCAGCATCCAAAGTCTTATCTAAACACTGCGAAGAATCTCTGAGTAAATGTTTCCCGTTGGCACACTTCAGCAGCACAGAAACCAGCTCTTCTGCAAAAAGATCTTCTAAGTACCTTTTTTTAATACGAAGGGAGATTAGAATGCACTGCGAAATAAAGAGAATACATGATGTGAGGATGACTTGGCACATAAAAACATGCAGGCCATGGTACATTATTACCATATGATAAGAGGACTGCAGAAAGTTTTCATTCAATCCTTTCTCGTGAGAATAGAATGAAAGAAAACAGGCCAAACTTAAGTAATTGGCTTCAGAAGTTGCCGCTTTCTCGTCCTCCATTTCTAGGCTGAGAAGGAGAAACCTGCCATGCTTGTCAAATCTTCTTGACTGTTACTGTGATGGCCAAAGAGAGTAAAAATGGCCTCCATCTCGTAAGAGCAAAGGGGGGAAATACAGGTTTAGTCATGCGTGAAAGAACGTCTCGTTATGAAAGTGAAACATGTCATATTGGCAGCTACCAAATTGGCTCTTTTAAAATAAAAAAATTCAATTCCCTACACTGTTAAACAATTTTGAACTTTTTAAATCACTAATTATTACAGCGAAGAAGAGTTGCACATGAGAACGTTCACTTGTGTGTACTAATGTTCTAACTCTCCATCACAGATAATATAATATAACAACCTGTCAGGCGATAACATTTATAATATCGGCTGTGCTGCACACTTGCTATTGCTCTTGATAATAATCTAAACATGTGTCATGCATGTAGCAAGATGTGATGTATTGTCTGACAACGTGCACTGCTTTGAGATACGATCACAATGACTTCTATACCTGTAGTAGGGTACATTCATTTATTCTACTCATGAAAGGATTGAAATAAGAAAATAATTATTTTCAAAAAAGAATTCCAAAGTTGGAGATAAACAGTTTCTCTATTTTATGTAATTTGTTTTTCTTTTATATTACTTATCTTTTAATTATATTACCCTCAGCACAAAGTGCATACAATTGTAATTAAGCATTTTTAAGCAGATTTCATATACGGATGTTCCTTTTTGTTTTCATATGTGAAACACACTGTGTACAGGATGTGCTATAGAAATAAACTTGATATTTTTAAATATTTGATTTGTAGGTAATCCTTTGGAGGTTGACACAAACTAGCCATCATCAGTACAGTATGCATACTGTACATACCCATGTGTTGGTATGGGAAACAACATGATTCTTTCTAAATGAAGGGTATCTTTCACTTCTCCTAGCTTTTGTTGGTGTGCATTCTTGCAAGTTTAATACAGTTAATGACTCATGATCCTTGTATTTCCCACAATGATTTATTTTGAGAAAGACACTGAGAAATTCAATTTGAGCAAAAAAATCACTTTACATCATAGTTATAAGTAATAAATAAAATACAACTCCTAATGTTTACAGATCAATAATGACAACCAATCCAGAAGATTACCACAGTATCATCTAAGACAATCATTTAAGGGGACCAAGTACGCTCATTTTCAGGTTCATACTTACATTTGCGCACCTTTGCCAAAATAGTTATACTCAGATTGGGGGCAGTTTATTCTAATGAGCCTGCATGTGACATAGGAAGGGAAGCCAAATTTGAATGTCTTATTTAATCCCATGTTTTCTGCAGCCCACAAAAAACTGACTGGGTTGTCTTATTTCATTGTGGGTTGGTAGGGACTCAAGACAACCAAACGTATGTGCCCAATCACTGAAAATGTGAGTTTTTCATGATTTGTTCCCTTTCCAACCATTTACTAGTTGTGCCGCCGCTACATTATCTTCTCAATGTAGGACAATGTCTTCTCTTACTCGCTTTGCAGATAGCATGTGTTTGCATTTAAAGACATTTTGCTCATCTCACTCACTTTCAGTCTGGAGACAAAGACAAGTGAATCCAAACAGGAAGCTGTAATCCCAGTAAACAAAAGCAGGTATTGTGGTGAAATCTCTTTAACTAAACTCACATTTCATCACTGTTTTCAAGATTTTCTTAAATACTCTGTAATGAGTTAACGTCATTGGATTGCACCGTTGCCAAGCGCACAAAACTTCTAAATTCTGGTCTGCATTTCCAGACATACTTGAAACAACTGAGTTCCTCAAAACTGATTAGCTGCTGCCATTCAGAATTTGGCAAGCAGCGTCACCAACTGTTCAACTCTTCAAAGCTGTGGCTCATATAGCCTTTTTTTTGTGAGTTTGTCTTCCGACATACCAATACAGACTCCAAATGTTTTTAAAGAAAGTTCTATCACACCAATTTATCCTTGGTTAGATAGGCAATGATAAGCAGGAACTTAAATCTAGCTCATTAAGCAGCACAAAATCAAGCCGTCTTCAGTATTCAATAAATCCTTCGGGGTAAAGTGTGAAGTTAAATTCTGCACTTGGCAGCGAGATAGACTACATCACTTTCCTAAAAGATTTGCTGCTCAGTAGGAGATAAACAGCCAGGCTGGAGGACGTGAGCAGGATCTGCAGCCTAACATTAAATCCTGACTCCTCTAGCCAGAGTCACCCCCTACTATGCCCCCTACACACCCACAGCTTGAACTACAAACTTCAAGAGATTCATGTCCTCTCCCAAATAAAAACATACAAGTAAACGCCTCAGCAAAGGATATATCATTTTTTGGGGCATTTTACGCCTTTAATGACAGAGAGAGAAGTGTATATCGTGAAAGGGGGAGAGAGAGAGATGCAAATGGCCACGGGTCAGACTCGAACCACGGGCCGCTGTGGCAAGGACTCAGCCTTTGTATATGGGTCGCCTGTGCTACCGGGACGCCTATATATAATTTACATATATATATATATATATATATATATATATATATATATATATATAAAAACATCATACATGTCATTTACAATATCACTTAATATCACGTCTTAAATCCAAATAATCTTTCTTAAAGGGGACATGTCATGCTCATTTTCAGTTTCACTACTTAATAACTAAATACCTAATTTAGGTTTCTACTACAACATGGGTATATACTTTAATATTGACAACACATAATTTTTCTGAATATACCTGTATATTCTCTGTCGAAACGCTCTATTTTAGTGCCCGCCTCTTTGGGCCCCGCTCCCGAAAAAGCCCAGTCTGCTCTATTTGGTCAGTGTTTCTGGGACTTCCACATCTGCGCTCTCGTAATCCGTGTACCGTCATAGCAGTCAGGGAATGACTGTAACAGAACTGTTGCGGCACGTTCTACATACGTATGTGTCGTTGTGACATCACAACCTTACAGCAGTCCAGACGGCTTGTTAAAAAGGCACAGTTCCTGAATACAGACTGTGTGTATTTTCCATGGATTGAGCATTTTAATACTTTTGCACTATTTATATAGCACCTGCACCTGCTTTATAATAAAACATTTTTATCTAACTTTTTATAATATGGGACCTATACAAAAAAAGGGTGGGGGGGTGAGGGGGAGTCAACTCAAAACATCTCATAGTATATAGTATGCTTTCAGAAGATGCAATTGTGCATTAATGGTGTTGCAGTAGTAACAGCACCTCTTTACATATATAATTTACAAACATTTCAAGTTGTAAATAAATATTCTAGACTATTTGCTCTTTTATAAGAAAGTAGATTTATTAACCTTCATGTCGTATTTGTATTTTTGTACTTTTGCCTGCTATTATATAACCTTTTCATAAATACATAGTACATAAACATAATTCATATTCTATGGGCATACATACATCTAGTGCTGACTTTACAGTAAAAACATTTATTAAAAACTATTATAAATAACCCTAATGCATTGTCATCAATTACACAGTTTCACATCATATACTATTGGAAGACAAAATGCATTCAGTCTTTTGATATGTAGGCTGTTGAACAGGGGAACATATGGAGAAGATAAAATGAAATTGTACCTCATTGAACAGATTTGCCTCCCATATGTCTAGGGCGACAAAAGAGAGGCTCCTGAGAGGAAACCAGAAGCTTCAGGAGTGATGCAGGAACAATAGGAGATGTTGGGATCTTGAACATCTAAGAGAATGGGCTCTATTCCAAAGAAAAAAGCTTTAGAGTTTCAGGGAGGAAGTAAACAAGCAACAAAAAACTGATTGGCTGGAAACCAAGGTGAGAGGTGTGTTGAAGGAGCAGATAGAATGCCTAAAGCCCAAGGAGGGATATGGGGATATTCAATTACAGATTTTCTAATTTACTAAAGACGCGAATGTAGGGGAAAGAAGAGAAAGAGTTTATTTGGTTGGGAGCGGAAAGAAAAGGGATAGGGTGAGACCTTTATTTGATGAGTACCAGACACATGAGGTGAGGGGAAGAATGAGAGACTTTTAATTAGACAAGATCGACAGTGAGAGGTTGTGAAGTCTAATTGGGTGTGTTTGAAAAAACGGTTTTGCAAGTGAGATCGCTCAACTGAATGAGAGACTTCATTATAGCTGAAGGAAAGCAAGAGATGGACAATGCATTTTTTTTAAAACACTATGGGCGACATTTTAGATAACAAGTGCTTTAATTCTTCCGTCTTTTTCATTAGTGAATGAATTTCCTGTCCATTTAATTTTCATGACACAGAGAGCCCTAATTTGGCACCAGAGCAGATCAAGCGCCGTGACCTTGTAAAGTGACAGTCTCATTGGGTACAAGCATGTATTTTCCTGCCTGCACCCATTTGGTAATTTCATGGCTCTCCATGACATCAGCTGGATCAGTGACAAAAATGTGAGGGGGGAATATTATACTGCACACTGCTTCCAAATGTCTCAGCACAATGTCCTGTTTCTTTAGCTAAACATGGGAGAGGCCCAACATAGATGAACAATGTCCCCGAAGTGATCATCTACACTAAATCATCAAATGTTTCTACGTTGTTCAGTAATCCCTTTTTAAAGTTGGATTTGTCATGACTCTTAAAATGTTATAATAAAATAATTTATCAAACTACCACTCATCTCCCTTAATTATGTTGTCTCCGTGATTATAATTGTGATGGTATTAATATAAATAGATGTTATTGAGAAATTTTCCATACTGTTCTGGCGAAAGTCTTCGTTCTAAATAAAAGGCTAAATGACCTCATCATACAGTAGTCTAGTGGCACACCATATCTTTTTTGTTAAATTACACACACACACACACACACACACACACACACACACACACACACACACACACACACACACACACACACACACACACCAAAGACTATATATATTGGTTTGTTGACGGTTTTGAAGCCTCACGTTTGGTAGTTTGGCCATTAACATCTTGGTTTTTGACTGTCACCATCTTGTTTTTTTGAAAGCAGAAGTGCAAAAAAAAAAGTCCTTGCACTATATGTCTAATTTTAACAACCTTTCCATCCACAAAGAAAAGCCAGTAGTAGTTCAGCTCCCACACATGTATTGAAAAAGGCTGTCCAGCTCCCAGCTATACATGAAGCAATATTCCAGCATCCAGCTTTCTAAACAATACAGTCCCCTCATAAATCTCTCTCTCTCTCTCTCTCTCTCTCTCTCTCTCTCTCTCTCTCTCTCTCTCTCTCTCTCTCTCTCTCTCTCTCTCTCTCTCTCTCATATATTCATATATATATGAATATATATGATTATATATATATATATGAATATATATATATATATATATATATATATATATATATTCATATATATATATATATTCATATATATGTATATATATATATATATATATATATATATATATATGACCAAAACACAATGTTTCCACTGCATTAAATAGGTCTAAAGCTAATTAATAAAATCCGGCAGAAAATGGTTGCATCCCTGCACATCTACTGCAATGTCCTTGAAACCAGTCGTAAACCACTGACTAAAGCACCACAAATAAATTCCTGATCATAGGACCAGAAGTAAACAGCTGACTACACAACTGGAAACAAACAAGCAGCAATGAGACCAGAAATAAATGACTGACCCACGGAGCTGGAACTAAACTGGTGATCACAGGAGAGTAGATAGATGACCAATTATCAAGCAGAGAACAGGCAAAGCTCCAAGGGTTTGACATCCGTGAGCTGTGTGCGTATCCCCTTCAGCAAGCCGGTGCCCTTTCGGCTGCCTCTTAAAAGACTTGTTCGCTGTGAATTTGGTGTCTGTCTACACTGACTGTCCCTGAGGAGATGGGCCAGTCTCTGCTAAAGGTTACATTCTGTCACTTCAGGGGAGAGGGTCAGCCATTTGTGAGGATTACAATTCACTAGTAATTGCTGTGGAGTATAGGTGTGTGTGTGTGTGTGGAGAAATATGCATAATGATTTGAAAATAACGTCAATATGTTTCTGTACAGTAGGCTCTTTAGAGTGAAAGTGTACTGTAATAACCACATCACAGCACAGATAGCGCTAGTCAATTAATGTTGGACTGTGGTAAAATGTCCAATAAGTGTTAAATGCAGCTACATCTGCAGTGTTTAAGTTATTAAATTGGTAAACACTCGGAAATTAATATGGCAATAAAACCCCCGTTGGAATAAAAGGTTTCTGCAACCATATAACGTAAAGCCTCACATATGGCGTTAGGATAATGAGTCAATCAATTATTTGGATCTGCTCAAGTGACAGTTGGCTTTCACCATTTAACAAAGTCAACTCGCTGCCTGCTCAATGTCTCTGGGTGTTTCTATTTTGCACAAGATTCCACCACCACCTAAAACTAAATACCCTCAGAGAGAAGAATACGCATAAAACAAAAAAGGAAGTACAACAGCTCCCTCCTGGAAGAAAGTGAACCAGAACCAATTATTCTCTCACCTAGAGGCCTCTATAAAAGGTTGACGGATTGTATGAGACAGGTGATTAGTTTTGAGTGTCAGATGATTGGGTTGTGAACTCTGCACTTAAATAACTATTACAAGGACTAATGGAAGGAAAGCTAATATTTCTCCGAAAAACTCCCTAACAAGCGTTCTTACTTTTTTAGTTAAACATAATGAAACCACCTTAAATGTTGAAACAGATTTCTCTGTCAAATACCTAGGAGCTCTTTTTTGTTGCAGCCGATGTTCCAACTTGTAAGAACTACTACTCTAATTTATTTTGACAATAAATACGATTTTATTTTTACACTAGATCAAGACAAAAACTAACATTTGAAGGAAGGTTACTCTGATGCTAACAGTTACTCACCAAGAAAGATTCTGCCAATTAGACATAATATATAATTACAAATCGCAGCCTGTAAATTATACAGTAATAGGCCAACACTATCTTCCAACAACAGACTGTAATGCCCCCAAGCGATACTGTGTTTCTACACATTGCTCTTGTTTAACATTTAATTTGCTCTGAGATTTCTTCTGTTCTTACGGATGACTTTGGATGTGTCATGTCATTTCACTTGACGGTAAATCTTGAATCCTAATGAATGAACACGCTCTGATACTGTGACCTATTTATTATTATTATCTCCTTCATTTTTTATTAGCCATGAGAAATCATGCTTTCAACTACCATATCATATAGATAATATTTATTTATTTACCTATGTGTTGTCCTTATTTGTATCTTTTTTTTTATATCTCTTCTTCCTCAGAACAAACATGCATATTTTATGGCCCCTGTCTGCCCCTGTCTTCATTCGCCCACTGCTTTTGTGAGCAGCCTATTCTGGCCCTTTTTGTGGTTCTTTACAGTAGCTCGTATTACTGAGAGTAATAAGTGCCACACATACCTCTTCCAATCCATCCTCCAATCATTGACGTTTTCTTTCCATTCCAATCTCTACCTGGTTCAAACTGGGTAACATCAGTCTCAAAAATGTTTTTTTTCCCCTGTAATTGCACTTGACAAACAACCCACTGGCCCAAGTAAGTGTTTATTGACTTGTCTCTCTACAGTGCTGCTGCTCCTCATGCTGCAGTGCCACTGTAGTCGTTTGAGAGGCATAAGGTGCTGGCTTGCACCCATCCCCACCCAGGTGCCACAGTGTGTAAATGTAATGATCGATTTCAAATTTGTTGTATACCAATATACCATTTGCTCTCTAGTTACATGTTCTATGTCCCCCTGGCAGCAGCAGCTAAAAAAAGGCCTAATAAAAAGATGAAAAAGATGAGTATTTGTGCAAGCAAGCATGTACAATATGTACTCTTGTGTGCCTGCCTACTCCAGATTATTCCAGTTGCATAAGGCCTGTTATTGATATGCTTATTATTGTTTTTGGATAGTTTTCACTTATTCACATTAAAGGGAAAAATTAGGGTGAAACACCATGCATTTCCTCACCACATGTTTGTAATAGATTTGGCTGGAGTTCTAAGAGTACATCTAACTGAAATTCAAGTGGGCACTGGAAAAAGGAAAATCCCATCATGACCTCCAATGTTCAGAGGCTTTATTAGTTATTGCACGTAGTAGATATTGAACATGCACAGCTTAAGCTGTTAATGGAAATGAGTAAGAGAGAAGGCAGAAACTGCTAATGTACTTTAGACATCTGAAGACATCTATGTATATTCTGAATACATTTTAGGCGGATGCTAACTGTGTTAATTCCATTTGGACCTGTAGTGGTGGCTTATTAGATTACTGCTTAAATGTCATGTTTGTCAGGTTTAGAGATGTAAATGGAAAGTATTAAATGTATCCGTTAAGGCTACAAAGAGGTACTGTGCGAGCTCTCCCTGGCTAGCACAGTTTGGAAGAGAATTTGTGGCTGATTTAATCTAGTAAGGTTCGCTACTGGCCCACATGCCTTTTGAGTGTGTGGGTGGTTTACATTAAACTAAGTGAATATTGGTGCTACAGTCAGCCTAGAAATTATTTGGACAACGAAATACTGTTTGATATTGTGGATCCATTCTCTTTCTACTTCACACGTTCAACGAGATAATGCTAATGAGGTTAGTTGGTTTTAATTTCGGAGTATCTTTAGATTCAAATTAATATTCAATGAAGCGCTCGTTCTCTTCTTTTATATTTCGCCGTTCAAGCCATTATGCGTGTGTGGTGCCTGCAGATACAAGTGCCTCTCCATGAACAAGGGGCTTGTTGTGAACAGAGGCCAGCAGCAGCACTGAAGCAGCGCTCACCTGTTCAGCCCGACAGCCAGCTCTGCTCATGCTCTGCCCTGCCAAGCTACACCACAAGCAGCTGGTGGCAATCTTCAATTACAACACCTGAGCCGCATTAACTCGTCAGCCTCGACCCTGAAAGCCAGCAGGTGCATGGGGGAGAGGTGCACGGGCCTCGCTGATATACCTGTGGACAAGGCTTGGATCATGTCAAAGGAAACAAAAGTTGTTTAATTAATTTACTCCAGTGTGGAATTTGTAACCTTTATGTGGAAATAAATTGAGCTACATCTATTGTTGAATGAATGAATGATACAAAAACAATCTTTGGCTATCGATACAGCGTGATAATGGAAACATATTACCTTTCAACTTTCCCATTTAGAGTTTCCAAGTGGTAAAATTGTTGGTGCTGCTGTTGCAAAGACCCTTTGGTCTCTTTTTGCTTACCTTAGAACTACCAACAACACAGGACAAACTGCATTTGTTTCCACACAAACTCAACAATGGCGACGGTGGATAACATATTTTCTGTTTGTTGATCTTCATATGAACGGAGAATAGCGATACACAACAGCGTTCCCGACATGGCTACCGCTAGCAGCCTAGCTATTGTCCAAGCAAGAAATAATCGTAAGGATCCCAAAGAACTAGAAACCTTGATATCAGTGGTATGATAAAGGCAGAGTAAAACACTGTGTATGTAGTATTAATTAGTAGGCAGGATTATTGACTAATCTAGCTTCGTAGAAATAACATTTTTTATCACTCTGCCTCCTCTACGCCTTCTTTGCCTTCTCTGTCAACAAGGCTCTTTCCACAGTTAACATTAATCTAGTTTTTCGGCTACCTGGTGATTGCTACTGTAAGCTAGTTTGTTGAGTTGCCTCTTTGCTTTTTGGTAGGCAAGGATACAGATTATATTTGTAAGGCTTTTATAGTGAATGGGAGATTTCGATTTAGAGATTTAGAGGCAGACAGAATTGTATTGTAAAGTGAGGCTTATAGTGAACCAATCTGTACGTCAATGGTGTCATTATTCTACAGCCATTACATTGTGCAATCAACATTTACTGCATAATGATAAATGAAAGAAAATGTTTATCTATTGCCACTTCAAAGAATGATGTAGGCCTATGTGCTGAATACACTGTTGATGTTTCATTCAGCCAGACTGTAATTTGGCAATATATGGTTGCTCTGACAGGACAAGGGCCCTTCCCTTTGATCAACGCAGGCATAAAAATATATATTACTAAACTGGAAGTCTCCATCATCCTCATGTTTCAGAAGGTGGCTCTACAAAATGCTTTCTATTGCTAAAATGGAACATTTGTTTTAGCAAGGGGGACACACTTGTTATAACTCTTATTCTGTGTAAACTCGTCCGTACCCTGCATAATGACTGATATCCCCCACCCTAGGTGTGCTTTTTCATTTATTATTTATTTTATTTGTTTACTCCTTACCCTGAAGGGGCAGTCTCCTGTTCTGCCAAAATGGTTGTTGTCGGGCAGCTTTGGACTGTTCTTGGGATTTCTAGATATAAATCATCTCCCTCTCGATGTGTTATTTAGTGTAATGGTACAGGGAGATGAATGTCTTTGTGTGTGCTTGTTTTATTGTAAAAAAGTAAAAAAAACAAAAAACTGTTGATGTTTTTATTACCCATTACACCATTCATGTAATAGGACTTTGTGGTGTAATAATAATAATACTAAAATAATACAGTGCCCATTAACGTAATATATTGTGCCAGCCATTGACCTGACAACTCATTATGTCAGTGTAACAAAGATCACATTATTGGATTTTGTATATATTTATATATATATATATTTATATATATATATATATATTTTTTTTTTATATATATATATATATATATATATATATATATATATATATATATATATAGCAATGAGAGCACCTAATTAAAAAGGTAGCAACTGAACTGATGTAATGAAAACCATCACAGCGTACATACATTTGCACCTTTACTTTTAAATTAAAACGTGATAATGTTATGTTATCGGAAAAGCATTGGTGCCGTGAGAAGTTATCATGTTAGTTTCTTTTATAGTCTCTAGTGTTGACAGGATTATTATTTAAAGAAGAAAATATTCCACATGAGCAGTCACATATTACATACCACCTTCAAGTAACATAGAGCAAAAGTCAAAGATTAATTCCCATTAGAATTCTTTGAAAAGCAACACGCTTGGGGTTTCACAGCTGAGTAATTGCACAAGCAGATTTCTGGCTTGTTATCTGACCAATTACTTTTGACATAATTAAATGTAGCCACTGTGCACTGAAGAGATATTTTTTTCTTTCATATTGATACCTTTGATTAAAGTAAACCTTCTGTCCTTTTACCTTACAGTCATTATGTCTTTCCTTGTGAAACAAATCATTACAACAAACTAAAATTAAATCACACTCAGTGCCGTCGCATCATAACAAGCACTTGATCTTGATGGCAGCGTTCCTCATTGTTTGAATTAAATTTGAAACACTCTCTGCCACTGGCTCTATTTAGACATACACTAACTCAAGTGAAAATATTAGCTCTGAGATTTATTTTCTGACATCTTCATAAAGGAAACAATTTTTTTGGATTGTTAAAGGGTTTACATTTGTTGGGTAGATTTGTCTATATTCTAAGTTATGATAGATTAATCTACAGCTACAGTCAAGATAAAAATAACTAAAAGATATGTTGAATTAATTATCTTTACTGTATAACTTATGATCCCGGGTGCTATGCTGTATCTTTATTTTGTGCAAACTTTACCTTATCCCGCATACTAACTGCTACCCCCAACCAGGTGTCTTTATTTATTTATGTATTTATTTTAATTTCTTTCTTTTCTACCCTTGGTCCAGAAAGGGCAGTCTCCTGTGTAGATTTGGCAGGAAGTAAATCTGTATGCTGGGTTATGATATATTAATCTACAGCTACATTTGGTCAAAATCCAGATAAAAATAACCAAAAGATAAGTTGAATTAATTATATTTTAAGATAGATGTTTTGATACTGTTGATTGTATAATCTATTTGGGTGACTCTCCTTAAATTGTTGTGAAATCCGCAATCACGTCTGACCTGACTGTCTGACTGCTTGTCGTTCGATTGCAAAAGCTCTGTCAATGCATATGGATAGCTTGTAGGTAATTCAGTAATGACTGAGAGTGTGCTCAGGTGGGAGGTAATAGAGTGTTTAATGAGTGATGCAAAGCTTCACAGACTCAGCTGAGTAGGGAGAGGTTGCACTGACTGCTTTGCGTGCCGGCTGATACACATACAGTATGTCCTCTTTTCTCACTTTTTAGTATGTGTGAGAGCAACTGACGGGCAGGATTAAATTAATGATGAGGTTGCATACGAAACATACCAAGTGCACTTCTCGATAGTACTTATTCACTTAAAGCAAACGTCCTGTAATGATGATTCACTTAAATTTACTTCATCAATTTTAATGCTGTAATAACATCGTCAGTTAATCAAAGTAAAAATGCCGGGCAGTAATATAAATGGCTGAGTGTGATCCGACTTAAAGACTTGTAGCCGTCATTCGATCCACTTAATATTTCTGATATCAATCATTTATATAGAAATGGCCTTGAATGGATGAGCAAAAAACGGCTCAGTGTTTTTTCTCTCCAGCACTTGAAATTGTCGTGCGCACACAAGGATGCAGATTTGGATTGATCTCTCAGGCATTTCTCTCCTCCTGTAAAATAACCGTGACAATGTCTGGAACATTGTTTTGCTTTTTTGAGCGCAGAGCAAGCATCAGAGTAACAAGGCAGTGTCTGATCCATGTTGCATTTGCATTTGTGGTACTAAAAGACATGTATTTTGAAGTCATTCATCGGCATAGCAACCATAGTACAGGCTTTTAGAAGCATGGCTCCCAGGTGCATGGTTTATTATATAGAGAGCAGATGTAGTTTGAAGAAACATTGCTATTTGAAAGTATTTAATTGGAGACTGCATTTCCAGACAGCCATCCCTGCCGCTGGTTTTATTCTAATTGCCAGCAGCAGCGCACTTAATGAAGCGAGTGGTGAAGAGTGTGGGTAAAAGAGTGAGAGTGACCAGGTTTCCACGGCAACAGCAGCGGTAGCCGAGTAGTGTTTTCATCTGAGGAAAAGGCTACAGGAGAGCAGTGTTTCCCTGCAGTGCTTCCTGCAGCTCTATAATGAACATCTATACGGTAATGGACATATCCGTCTAAATGTTGCAGAGCTGAAAAAGGTATGCAAACCTGTAGAGTTAGGCTGCTACAACACACCAAGGAACCATTTTCCTCCAAACCTCAGGATTTGACTTGTGTAGGCCACTACAGAAGCAGAATAGTACACCATCTTAAAAGTGACTCTGCAGGGGGAGAGCTTTGAAAGCTTTCTGCCTTCAGATCTGAACAAATAAATGTACTAGTCATTTTTTTGCCCTGCTTGTCTTACAGATTTATATCACTGCAAGTTCTTTGGAATCCAGAGGGTGTACATTTTTCACTACTCCTACCACTACTTCCCCCAATTGATCTTCCTTACAGACTCAGTACAGTTCTTTCAACTGACCCATTGGGCTCCAACAAAGTATCAGGTTCTGGGTCTTTTGGTGCCCTTTAGCCTCAGGTTGCGTTCAGGGTTGGTTATTTTCAAATATAATTTATAAGTAAATTGTTCTCTCTTTCTTTTTGACAATGCTCCGCATCTATGCGTATCATGTGTTGCAAGTAGGACACACTGTGCCCAGCAGGAGAAGAGTAAGAGAGGCAGAGTGTAGCCAATGTGTTGCATTAGCCTAACGGTCAGTAATGGATGAAATAAAGCAAAAACTTGCTAAAGGGAGTGTCTCAAAATCCCCAATGATTCATGGAAGGCTTCTTCACTGTAGGAATATTCTGACCTTGCATGATCCACGATTATAAATATGAATAGAACTGGCAAGTCCAGCTAGGGAAGATGCTCAACGTTTAAACAAACAAGGAACTAGTCAGTGTTGGAGAAAAGTAATATTGAGCTTGACGTGGACGATCAAGTTCTCAAACCGGCCTAATAATTGATGATCTGTCTTTTCCAATTCCAAAATAAATGATTCTACATCTACAGTATACAGTCTATTTAAGACACAGTTAAGCAGTGTTTATTTTGTACCTGATTTGTATTTAGTTTAAGTCTTAGTCATTGGATGAAGGTATATACAGTATATTAGTTTAAGGTTGAGTTTTGATAGCGTTAGTCTACCCTTCCACAAAAAGAGAAAGCAGATATTTTAGTCTGGTTTTGTTGGCCACTCCTGCCTAATTCTCAGTGCAATGTACTCACATATATATATATATATATATATATATATATATATATATATATATACTAAACTATACTAATAAACTAGTCTATAAATCTTTGGCAGAACATTACTGAGTTCAAGATGTTCAAGATGCTTCTTGTTAACGGTAGTACAACAGGTCAAGTGGCTATCAATTTGTGAATAAATGATTACACAGATGCATGCAGGTAGTTGAATAAGACGTTGCATTAAAACAGTCATTAGTTCACATTTTGTCATAGTTATTGAGTTCAATGGTTTACATCCAAAACCTGCACGCTCTCTGTCAAAACTTTCACTATGCTTATGCAAACTCGCTTCTCTGTACTGAAAAGTCTGATCTGCTCTTGAGATTTCAGGTTTATGTGTCTTCATTTGCATATTAGACATTGATTGGCATTCAAATTTGTGACCTACCAAATCTAACTTGCCCGGAGTACGCACGAATCTCAGATCACATCTCCCCCTTCAGTAGAGGAATGTGAAAACACCTCTCTAGTGACACACTTTGCACAGATATGAGTCAGTATAGTCAAGGTCAGACATTTTAGGGTACATAAATATAAGAAATACACATTTTTGAGTGAAGGCGATCTTTAAGGTTTAGGGGATGATGAATGAAGCCATTTTTATACTTAACCACCACCCTGACATCCACATCAGCACTTTTCAGTGTGCTACAGCAGAGCTTCTTCCTGCTTTGCCACTGAACATACACATTGGCCCTAAGAGTAGCTAAGGTAAGGCAGATCGTTTATTATTATGAGATATTATACTTTAATGTGCTGTCTTGTGTCACAGCTGGCTGCAATTAATGTTACTTTCACTATACATGTAATTTGATAATTGGATAAGATACTTCTTGCATCTTAACCTCTTAAGGGGTGGGGGACTTTACCCGAAAATACTGTAAAAATAATGTATATTTTAGTTTATTCGCAGATTAGGGATAATATGTTTGTTAGAGAGGAAGGAATAGCTTAAATAGAGCTTGGTCTCCGGTCTCAAATGTGGTAGTAGGTACATAGCGATATTGTAATGCCTCAATTTGATATTCACAGTCACAGTTGCCACATTTGATGCCAACCTACTAAACTATAAAAGGAATATGATCTCTGAAACTGAATTATAAGTCAGGCTGCTCTTGAGATATGTATGGAGTTATTGATTCAATTTAACATCTTCAATTTATCATCTTCCTGGCCTCATCTTTATTGCGTTGTCAATTACCACATAGTCTCAGGTCTCTCTCGTCCAATTCCAGGTGACTCCCGTGAATAGCAAAACACTTCCATGAGTCAAAAAGCAGATAATAACCATAATACTGAGACAGCACATCCCTCAAGTAAGAGGGTCTCCAGCAGAACATAGACACATTAATAATTGATAGATAGAATGCCAGCCCTACACGGCAATTCTGAGAAGCCCAGTGCCTGCCACAGGAGAAATTTCCAGCAGCAAATAGGTCTTCAAGGTGCCAGTTATGTCATCTTTCACTACAACAGTGAAGTGGTATGCCGAGCAAGTCTAATACATTAGAAAATAGAGCCCTTTACCCTGAGTTAAAATTCAGCGGAGAGTAACAATGCTAGTAATTCCTTAATAACAATTTAATCAGTGTTACTGAGATCACAAATTATCTGCGAATAATAACTTTAAAATAAAGCTCCTTTCTGTCAAAAGCCTCTAAAACATGGACATGTAACGGTTTTAAAAACAAATCTTTTTAAAAGAATTTGAGGAAGTCTAATACATATCAACATAGAATACTACTTTTGACTTTACCTCTTGTGATGTCAACACTGGTCACACTGGAGGTTTGTAGAACATATAGAACAGTGTTTCAGCCACTGTTCAGCATGCAGTCTCTCTCACTGGAGTAGATGATGTTCTATGCACAGCGAGATAGCTGCCTTATGTCCAGCTTTAAGGTCCCATGCTATTGATATTATTGGCGTCCTCTCACTCCCTAGGAAGAAGGGTAGGCTAAAATTAGCAGCAATGGCATCAGAGCTGATAAACTCAGTAAAGTTACTCATGCAAGTTGCATAGAGCATATTGAAAGAGGTTAGAGAACTTTGGAGGAGGCAAATGTGTCTCTTCAATCTCTT
The DNA here is from genome assembly GCF_900634415.1 of Cottoperca gobio. NCBI lineage: Eukaryota > Metazoa > Chordata > Actinopteri > Perciformes > Bovichtidae > Cottoperca > Cottoperca gobio. The sequence continues at coordinate 12,105,015 of NC_041368.1, forward strand.
GACACTCTTGCAACCTTCACCCTGTTGCTTGGTGTGTGAGAGAGAAACTCTTGTTTTAAATTATTATTAAAGTTTGTATTGAAAAAGACAGAAAATAATGGATGAAACAGCTTACAAACAGAGACAACAGCAGACAACTGCATTGTACGGACAGAAATGGATAGAGTCCAGACTATTGTACTCAAGTAAAAGTGCTGTTACGTTAAAGAAACTTTACTCAAGTAAAAGCCCTCAGTTATTGATCAGTTATCATTTATTTTGATTAAACATTTGGGAGAATGATGTGATGCAACTGTTAAATTAAAAAACATGTTTAGGCTACAACATAAATTGCATTAAATGTCAATGTACACACTCGTGGAACAACATCAGTGACATCAGCCCTGGTGTCCAAACAATAAATCATATTTCTATAGACGACACTTTGCAGCCTGTGTGTACAGCTGATTATGAGTTGTAAATATCCAGCTGCTTTACTCAGTATAGCCTCACTGAAATTAACCAGAAAAGAGACAAAACTCAAACAATTAAACAAAACGACTAAAAATAAATTAAACAAAAGACCATGTGGATGGGATCACACTAAACCGCTGATGCGGGTCAATGGCCGATTCCTTACTTCTGACCCCTCTACTTCCAGTGCCCTTACTCAGACTACCCATCTTACAACCTTCATTTTGATCTCAACTATACATATGTAAAGTTTTGTGACTGCATCTTGCAAGGTTGTGACGCTATTACGTTGACAAAATCTGGCCACGGACAGACAGACATAAAAACCTGGCTCAAAACTACTTCTGTGGTAGTTCTGCTAAAGTAAGTGTCGCCAGAACCACATATTGCCATGATGACACACACACACACACACACACACACACACACACACACACACACACACACACACACACACACACACACACACACACACACACACACAGAATCACAAGGTGAAAACATTACTAGCCACATGCTGTTGAGGCTGGTAAAGAGGTATGGACACCATGGCATAATAAAACATCCCCAATATATATTATGACATAAACTGACATCAAAGTAACATGGTTACAGTGAAACTGCCTATTCTGAGTTACAATAATGCTAAGAACATTCATCGCTGTTTCAAACCCCTCTCACCCCATGTGGGAAGGTACACGTATGTAGATCGTGTATCGTTTCGGGAGTGTTGTGCAGAGTGTCACCTCTCTGGAGCTTTACCCTCTTGCAGCCACAGACACACCAGTCAATTCCATATTATTCAATATATATGTATATGTATTGAAATGAACTATGTTCCCTATTTGTGGATAATAAGTGATGTAAGTGATCTGTTTGTATAATTTCCACAGGGAGGTGATGGACTTTACAAGTTCTTTGGCTCCAACAGAGGGTTGGACATTATTTTGTTTCAGATTTCTTTTATGTGCAATGATTGATTACAGCTGTAGGTATTGGAGGATTAATTCCTGGCCTATATTGTGTACTCATTCTTCAAAGGTTATAAAAGCTGAATATTGCATAATGTGCTGAAGCTAAATTGGTAATTAAATTGTTTAAAGTTTGGTAAGATTGTCATCTTGGTGATTGTAATTTTTCCAATTCATGACATTGATAGTTTCATCCATTGGTTGATGTTGTCTTTTATTGCTTTGATTGTGGATTTAAGTTAATAGGTATCAGCTCTGACAGTTTGGAAACATTAACACCTAGTTATCTCATGGTGCCTGTGGAAAGAAGGATAAGTGATGCCGGATTCCAACTCTTTTTGGAAAATGCTAACACTGTTGATCCCATTTTAGAGAATCTATTGAAAAGGTAAATAGTTTCTTGTAATGATACGTTTAGGTTCTGTAATCTAGACTTAATACATGGATGTATACCTTTAATGCTGTGACGCTGGTGGACACATGCAGAAAGATAGAGAGGGCATCCTGACAAGAATCATTGAGCATGGAACCAAATTCTCCGGCACCACTCAGACCCAACTCTCACACAGTCATGCAGTGTAAAGAAAGGCAGACTTCATCACTAAGGACCCTTCAAACCCCGTTCACCACTCCTTTCAACTACTCCCATCAGGCAACCGCTTCAGAGCACCTCTGGCCAGGAAGAGAACTAACAAAAACTCTTTCATTCCCTCTACAATATCCCCACTGCAATATCCATTTTAAACAAGGCCAAATAGACTGTTGCTCCTTCTTAATGCAGCGTTGCACACCTGCTCTTACTTATTTATGCTATTATTTGTGTTTTAATATAATTTGATGTGAGTCTTTCATGGGTATATGTTTTTAAGTGTCTATCATTATGTGATAGACAATAATGTTTTTTTAATTTTTTTTATTTTCCCCCTGTGCAATGTGAAACTGGGTGTTACCCCGTTAGTTCTGAATATGGTCTTCGGTGATTTGTACAGTGCCTAAACCAAATGATTATTAAATGCAAAGCCACATTTTTGTAAACTTGCAGAAAGGAATGTCTAATGAACAATATCCAAAGATTAGTTTCTGCTTCTAAAGGCCCTGCCACACGTATCCTTATGACAGAAACGTATGCGTAATACGTCCAACTTTTCATCGGATCGGATCGGAAAAATGACCATATACAGATACGCATCTCTAACTATACTTACGTAAATATAGTACGTAAATACCTACGTGACTACGTTAGAGGAACGTTAATATAGGCTACGTCGGCTGACGGTGAACCCTACAGCCAATCTATTGATAACGAGTGAATAACCTATTCCTACCCTATGTTAAGATTATGCCTGACGACGGAGTAACTTATTAAACGTGTTTCTACAGTACAGCTAGCGTACAGCATGTTAGCCGTTCTCCAGCATCAGCATGACGTGAACCAGATGACACTTTTCCAGCTCCGTTGGCCAGACGCTCTGATACGTTTTAAATAGGTAAGTGATACGCTATCAATGTTTGACATACGTATAGTAATTTGTTATGTATGCGTTATGTATGCGTCAGCTACAACACCGCTGTGGAAAAGTTGGACATATTTGGACTCTGACACATTTTGAGCTACTTTCATATAAGCCGGCATATGTTTCTGCCATACGAAACTGTGTGACAGGGCCGTGTGTCTGGCCTGTTCGGCGTGTCGTCTGCGTCCTTCAAACGATCACAACTTACCCTTAATTTATATCAAGCTATTGCCGATATTTCGTATGCGCCGGCATACGTTTCTGTCATACGGATATGTGTGACAGGGCCTTAAGGAAGCCACTATTGATTTAGCCAGATTGCAGCAATTACTTTGGTCATTCTGTAAATCAGGAGGATGAGGTTTGTCAAAAAAAGTGTCCCAACTGAGCTCTTTTTTATATCCGAGAAAGAGTTATTTTCTTTCTTTTGTTTAAGTTGTGTTTCAAGATATTTTCCTGATTTATTTTTCTACTCAAAGAAATGAAATAAAAATGTATTTCCTTTGTTTGCTGTATCAGTCAATTCTAATTTATATTTCCTGAGTTTATTAAGTCTTTCCTTTGATGGAGTTTTTTCTGAATGTTTGTTTTTAAGTTCCAGGATATCATATTCTTCATATTGTTTTTTTCTTCTTGTGAGATGAGTATGAGATTATTTTCCCACACATTGCTGTTTCCAGAGTAATGTTGGTGATCTGTTTGTGATAGTAAACTGTGTCGATAAAGGATGCCCAGTACTCTCCTGAAGAACCTGTCAAAGTGTGGATCTCTGAGGAGTGAAATATTAAAGTGCCATCTGGCTGTTTGTAAAACTGCTTACTGAGGAGAAATAAGGAGAAAGGGGCATGGTCACTTATTACAATTAAAGGGATTGATGTATCAGTAGTGTCCGGTATAACTGAGTTACTTGTGAGGGAAAGTCAATGCAGGAAAATGAGTGAAGTGGCAGTGAAAATATGAATATTCATTGTGTTGTATTGTAATTGTAATGTAATTCCTCATTTTACTGTTTGGCGAGTGTAGCCATTTCCTGCAATTAGTCCATCCTTGGGTTATGAACTATGTTAAAATCTCCTCCAATGATAATTTTAGAATATTTGAAATCATATAAGGACGTGCAAAACCTGTGAGGTTGATATTGATAACCATTGATATTCAATATTACATTTGACTGAATTATGGTGACTGTAATCTACAGGTGTTGAAGTAGGCACGTATGAGGGTTGTATTTATTTCAGTTAATAAATATATTATTCCTTTTAGGATGTTATCAAATCACTGTGTATGTTCCAGTTTAAGAATTTAGGTGGGGGAATTATTGAGGCTTTTTGGGATGAGGTGTCCTGGTGAGCCATGAGTAATGTGTGTGCGTGTGCGTGTGCATGTGTTTCAAATAAAAATAAAAATATTAGAATATCTTGTGATTTTAGAAATATATTCCTGTAAAACAATAACAATAATCCTACTAAGCTGTTTACATGGCTAATGAATATTAATATTCTAATATTGGCATTTACATGCAGACAAGTATGCTCCTATTAACGTGCTACTTTATGTCAAAATAGTATTGTTTCAGTATTTCACAGCCTCACGCTTTTATTCCTTCAACCACCTTAGAAGAAAGTGTTTTTCTCCTTCCGACCAGAAATGTGTGCTTTTGTTTTGGGCATGCATCTGTAGGTGGTTTGTGTACAACGCAGAGCTGACCGTTAACAGGTTAAGGCCCTGTCACACAGTTCCGTATGGCAGAAACGTATGTTTATATTATTTATTGATGTATTTATGTTATACGTTGTGTATGAGTACGTGATACGCTATCAATAGGCTCTGTATACTTTCATATACGTTGTATATGCTAATTTTCATATGCGCCAGCATACGTTTCTGCCACACAGAACTGTGTGACAGGGCCTTAAGAGGTCATGTGTCGCAAACTGCGGTAACCAACCCCAATTGGAAAGCATATTCCACATGTGCTGTATTCATGTTATAATAATGCTCCTAGAATCGGAATAATATCAGCATATCCCACATGTCTTGTGCTACATTTGGAAGAACTTTGCATTGTTTGCTTGTTTCACCTGAGAAACTGGTTATTGAGTCTGTATTTAGTGCCTTTCTGTTGCTTTCCTTTGTTTTTAATCAATTCTTTGTGTCTGAAATGTTGGAGTTTGGCAACGATGGGTGGGGTGTCACAAGTGACAGACTCTCGAGAAGATATTTTCATTAGACTGTCCTGGATTGCTTGCCTGGAAGGAATTGCTTGACTGTTCTGAATTTCCGATGTAGTTGTGGGCAAATTTATGGCTTGAACAGAGGATTTTTCTTTTCTTTTTTGGGAAGCAAATCCAGTTTATTATTGAAAGATTTAAGGACACTGACCTCAATTTCCGTAGTTCGTAGATCGCTGGTGTCTGTGAATGATATCTTATTTTTGCTTGAATGGGATGGATGAGTTTCGCAGTGGCATACCAGGAGCAGTTATAACTGTTCATCGTAGCAGTGACAGATGTATTCCAGTTTGTCTATTTTTCTCCAGTATGTGTAAAACGTGTTGTATATCTAAACATGGAAACATTTACAAATTGGTCAAAAAATTGAAAGAATTGGCTATTTTCAATAATTTACCTTGTGTTACGATGATGGATTTCACCTCTGTGTGTTAGGTCTCGCATTACTCATTGCCATGTCCTCCGAAGATTAATCTGATGAGCGGACGATTTACGTTTTGTCATAGTTTCAATACTGTGAGTAATGCATCAGATCTACAGGTATGAGGCACCAATAGTTATTTTTTGCTGCACCTGTGCAATGTAATGCATTCAAATATATTCCTAAACACTTTGTCAGAGAGGTATCACTTTAATTATATTTTAGGCTGTAATCAGTGGCATTAAATTAAAACTGCTAAGGGTTTCCATAATTGTCTACCACTTTAAATCCTGTATATCCAAATGTTCTGTTTAATATAATATGTATTATAAAATGTCTGCTTACATGGATGTGTGGTAAGAGGTAAGAGGGTGAGAGACCTTTGCTCCAAGTCACAAACTCATTAGACTGGACCGGAGCTGTGCCATGTTTGGCAGTACCCATCCTTCATACCTAAAGGCATTGGGAGTTCTCACATGGATGCTTTTCATCCATCATCTCACAGGAAGAAAAACATGCATCATAATTATGCCCTGTGTATGTAATGTGAAACGAACAGGTGCTCTACAACACACAGCAACTCTTTGTCTGATATGCTGTAAGAGGGGGCTGGGCGGTGGTATTTCACAAGGAGAATGTAATCGCCACCCCGCCTCTTGTGTATATACTGTGTGCATCGAGGTCTCTCTTAAGGCCTTTTTTTTTAACTCTGGTTCAACTGACCTATGAGCTTTTTTCCATTAGTCTACCCATTATGTAATTAATATGTTGCCTATGGTTTACTGGCCTATATCCTCACATTTATACATGACTGGATCTAATGTTGAGCTGAATGTGCTATTGTATTTGGAATATATTCATATTATGTAGAAACACAGTGGTCCTTAACAACTGCAAGACCCAGTTAACTGTGATGAGCCATTTTTCTGTAACCATTGTATACTCTTGTCACTTTTTGCCACTGTGATAAAGCGTGAAAAGCACCATTATTGACGACAAATGCATCTTCCTGTAAAAAAGCTTTACATTGACTGGAATCTAAGCCATGCTCACTGTCAGTTATGACTGAGGATGATGTGCCTAATGACTGTAGATTAACAGGATTATACAAGGGAGATTGTTGCCTTGTATCTATTTCCAGAATAATTAATACAATTAACAACAGTTCTGTTGGCCAGTGCAGTTGTTCAGCAGGCTATGGGTGCCTGTAGTATATGTTTGTTCTTTGAAGCAAATATAATGTAGGTACAGTACGCTGGTCCAGTGTTAAAGGGCAGTAAAAGACAATTTCATGGGCCTGAATATCCCACACTGTTGAATTGTTAGCTTCATGGGATGACATTGGTCGAGCCACCACTTTCTTCCATACTGTAATATCTCAACAACTATTGGACGGATTACCATGAACATTTGTGTGGATGAGTTCTATACTTCTCCATATGATCCACCAGCAGGTTGACATTTGTGTTTCAGAGTGAAATATCTCGACAAATATCGGATGGATTACCATTCAAATCAGGCCAAAATTAGTTTTCCCAATTACCTAAAGACATTGGGAGTTCTCACATGGATGCTTTTCATCCATCATCTCACAGGGAGAAAAACATGCATCATAATTATGCCCTGTGTATGTAATGTGAAACGAACAAGTGCTCTACAACACACAGCAACTCTTTGTCTGATATGCTGTAAGAGGGGGCTGGGCGGTGGTATTTCACAAGGAGAATGTAATCGCCACCCCGCCTCTTGTGTATATACTGTGTGCATCGAGGTCTCTCTTAAGGCCTTTTTTTTTTAACTCTGGTTCAACTGATCTATGAGCTTTTTTCCATTAGTCTACCCATTATGTAATTAATATGTTGCCTATGGTTTACTGGCCTATATCCTCACATTTATACATGCCTGGATCTAATGTTGAGCTGAATGTGCTATTGTATTTGGAATATATTCATATTATGTAGAAACACAGTGGTCCTTAACAACTGCAAGACCCAGTTAACTGTGATGAGCCATTTTTCTGTAACCATTGTATACTCTTGTCACTTTTTGCCACTGTGATAATGCGTGAAAAGCACCATTATTGACAACAAATGCATCTTCCTGTAAAAAAGCTTTACATTGACTGGAATCTAAGCCATGCTCACTGTCAGTTATGACTGAGGATGATGTGCCTAATGACTGTAGATTAACAGGATTATACAGGGGAGATTGTTGTGAAATGTCTCGACAAATATCGGATGGATTACCATTCAAATCAGACCAAAATTAGTTTTCCGCCAATTGACCAATTGATCAAAACATTGATGTTTTAAATTTTACAGAAATGACAACTAGTACCAAATTTGATAAGTACTTCAGAAAATAATTAAGAGTCAGACCGTATTTATTTCTTCTCTCTAGCCTAATTTCTACATATTATCATAACATCTCACGAGTGACTTAACTTTTCTGCTTACACTCCCTCTTATTATTTAGCCCTGGATTTTGGAGGTGACCATGAGATATGGTTAGTGTCCACCTCTTTGAATTTAACCTTGACTAGGACATCTTGCAGTGTTGAGAAAATATAAGCATTGTTTGCCATTTCATTGTAGAGGATGAGGAGGATTTTTCTTTCCATTTTCATACCCCAAGTGAATAAAAAAGGAGTTATGTTTTTTTAATTCCTAGAGTGCAGAAACTGCAAGCAGCGAGGAGTAGAAGGCATAGTGGCATATTCTCTCTGATCATGTGAGGGAGGACTACATTACTAAAGGGTGACTCAAGACTTGGTCTTGGATACAGTTTGTGAAAGAGGTCATAACATAAATTGTTTAATTACTCATGATACATTACTGTAGTTCACACATTATTAAGTAATATGGTATATGTGCAACAATGATTAAGTCAATTAAGTTCACAGTTTATGTGCTAATGATCAAACAACGTAGAAGTGCATAGAGCGTAACAATCAGACATGGAAAGAGTTTCCCTTTCACTGAATGCGTTCAACCGCAGATTATTGTGCATAAAAAAAATATCCGGCCTTCAAGAAAAGGCACATAGACATATCAAACTGAACATCACAAGACAGCGGTCTTGTAAGCCTTGCACTAAATGTGTTGGAATCTCATCAATGCTTTAAAGAGATGTTCTGTATTAAGCTAAGTGTATGATCGCGGTTGTGTACTTCTGGCACATTGTTTTCCAGTTGAAGTAGTGAACACAGGTCCTGGGACTCTCCTACTTCAAGCCCTGGAATGCTTCCCTCTCAATATTCTGGGCCTTCCTGACTTAGAAATGAGACGCTGGTCCCCACATGACAAGAATACTAGTTCTTCTTAATGAGCCTGGGTCCTAGAGTGAGACACATTTTACACAATGTAGCTCCAAGGCTGCAAAACCTCTTATAAAAATGTAATAGCCAAATCCTTGTTTAACAGTCAAAAGCGATGAATAATAATAGAAAAACAGGGAAAACACTGACAGCATTCATTTTTTCCCTGAAGTGATTTTATTACAAAGTTCATGAGGACTTACAGTATTACAAGAGCATTTGTCAACATGCGAAAACAGAACAAAGCCGAACACAGGAGTTTAACAAACCGGTAAGATAAGACGATCCACTGTTCACAATAAACATAAAAACTGATTAAGTCCTCAAGAGGTGGGAGCCGGTGAATGACTACAGTGCAGGCATAGAACGGCCACATTCACACTGACTCAGCAAAGGTCAATCCAACCAAGGCAAGATGTGCACATCTCAAGAAAACATGTTACAATTTTTATATGCCATCGGCTTTTCTCAGAACTTTTAGAAAGCTTCACTTGTATGTACATAAAACTGTACAAAAACATGGCATCACAAGCATTTTATCCTATATAAATATACCAACAATTAGGATAACAACTAGATTCTCTCTTGCAAAGACATATTTTCAAGGCAATTGTCTTTGTTCTAGATGAACTGTGAAAAATATGAAATGTTCAGTTAATTTCAGTTCGTTTTGGGAGAGGGCCTTTTTGAATATGAACCAGTACTGACATTTCAGAAAGTGAAATAAAAGAGTAAACAGTTTCTACCAATTATCTTTGGAATTCATGCTAAAATCGCCGCCTGCTCGACAGCAGACGCAGGGTTGTGGAGATCTATGTACACTACACCACCAAAAGATTTATTTTTTTCACACAACCAGTTTTCTAAGAGTCTTTGATCAGTAAGAAAACAAAAAAAAATCCCTTGCCAATTTCAGTACAATAATTTGTCCATCTTTGCACAGAAATGTTCACCATACAATACACACTACAGAGAGGCAAAAGATACTCAAGTGAATTCAACATTAAATCAATGTTAAGTACAAATTAAACATTATTCAGTGTATTTAGGTGCTTCATGATGTCCTCTTACATTAATCAAAGAGAGCCGTTCTGTATTTGATATAGAAGTAAACACAGTTCATTCAGCATGAGTTCAAAAGAAAGGTCAAACCTGGTAATATATTGTTCCAGGGGTGAGTAGCAGGAGGTCATTATCGGTTGGAGTGAAAGAATCCAACTCATTAAGAGAGGCCCGGGGTTTTTTTTTCATTTCGCAGAGGACTTAAATCAAACTCCTGTCATTCCGTTCAGAGCAACAACCGCTGATTACGACTTATCTGCTCAGAGTAACCAGCTTGTATTTCACGCATTGTTGATCAAAGAGACAAATCTAAAGATACCAGATTCACAAAAGTGATAAGTGTACATAGGCTGGAATCGGGTTAAGATTTAACCCCAGCGATAAATCTGAATGCGAAGCAGTTGTGACGAGTTGTGTGTGTCAAACCATTTAAATAGATACAGTTGTGATGGAGGCTATGTGACATTGGTTTTATCAGTCACTGCTATCTTTCTCACTTGTCATTAATTCCAGGTCAGCGATCTTACCCACTGCTTTGAGTTCGTGAAGCGGCTATCCACAGCTCTGAGAGGGGTGCTTTGGGGAGCCGTGGGGGTTTAATCACAGTGTATCATGGCTGTTGTTTGAATTTTATTTCAGTCGCTAAATGGCTTTGAAAACGGCATAATGTGCTTTCTCCCCCTCAAGGCAGGATAATCGCCCACCTTATTTAATCATGGCCATGTCCAGTAATTTCCATATGTTTTCAGTTTAATTATTCTAAACGCAGCTTTCAATGGCAACGTGATGAGCTAAGTGCTGATAAAAATACCCTCTTTAACTGATTGTAGCTCTGCGGGTGGATTTGCATTATCTGGTGGGTGCCTTGTCCTGGGGGTGTGCTCACACATGCCCTAGCTCAGGACTCATTACTCACCCTAATTAGGAAATGTCCATTCAAGGCTCTTTTACCCTTACTCAGACACACAATCTCACTATGGAAATACTCTGCAGAGGTGAAAGGTATCTACAAATCTAATCAAATCAATGTTTAAATCAAAGACACGGGCTAGTTCTACGATGTTGTAAGACAGGCTAGTGTTGTCATCATTAACATCCAATTACTGACTAATACACAGTGTCCTTCAGACATATCCTTCAGATTCACTTGGAAAATCTTTGTAAAGATAAATGAAGCCCACAGGCATGCCCTATTTTTTATTCTCTGTTCAATAGCCAGAGGAGGAAAAATGCCTTATAATTTATTAAGCATGTTGTCCTCAATAGAAGGGAACTCATAATTAACCGGAGTTGCAGTAAATCCAGAGTGACTCCGACTGTACTATCTAAACCTCTGTTGAAGCTCAACAATATTCTGCGTTTGCTGACATTTAATCAAATATTTGTATAGAAATCCATCATGTTATTGATAATAACTTCATTAGACTTCAATGTACACACTGTCCATAAATTCCTTTATTTCGGTGTGCACTGTGTATTAAATTCACCTCTGAAGAAGTACATATCTAGTGACAACTGATACTTTAAAAAACAAAGAAAGTATTCTCAACATAGAGCACTCGTGTAGTACATCAGCATGATATTAACTTCCATAAGTGCTCAACCTCTCCTGTGGTTCTCCACGCTCAAGTGCCCTTTTATGTAAATACCTCTTTGTGCATTTATTAGATCTACAGAAGTTCTTATGGATCTTGAGGGGAAAGGACTATAAAGCTTAAAGGGGAACAGATTGTGAGAGCTCGTCTGATTGTCACGACAGAGAGGAGCTTTTTGAACTAATACACTGTTATGATGTCATCAACAGAGTACGTCACAAGTTTTTAATATGAAAAGCCAATCAGAATGTGTCCAGTGAGTACTCCGCGGTCATTGTGACTCCGGGGTACTGTGGCCAAGTCAACCGTTTTCATGATGAACGATAGGTCACAGTGCCGAGAGTCAGTGGAACATAATGTCAGTTTAAATGTTGCCACACAGCTTTCTTCACCAGTGGCAGAGCTCTACAGGGAGCAGAGGTAAAGGCCATTCTACTATGATTAGGGGTCGGAGGTGTGTGTGTGTGTGTGTGTGTGTGTGTGTGATTATGTGGAGCGGATAAATGCCTTCCACAATATCGAGCTCCATTTCGGGAGATGGTTTCAATCAAGTTTAAACAGCAGCAGCAAAGAAAAGCTTAAATATGCTAAAAATTCTGAGGCAATTTCTTTTTTCAGCTTATGCCAGACAAAAATATATGTAGAACACACCATTCAAATGTATTTACAGCACTGTACATTAAGATAGACCGTTTCATTTGATTGTTAGTCAAAAGTGTTATGCCTTCTGATAGGGCCTGACTGTCTGACCTGACCTGTCTGTTAAATGATATCTAATAATGGCACAAGAGCACTGATCACAACTTTCAAATTCAAGAGATCACTTCACAGAATGGGACTTGGCTAACTACAACAATAATTAGTTACCACTAAAGTAGCAATTACCATCTGCATTTCCTTTTCATCTGTTAGGATCGAATCCTTCAGGATTTTGTATAAATAAATGAGTGAGTGCGTCAATTAACTTTGTGGAATTCTTAATAAATATGCTAATAAATTAATAATTTAGGGAGGAAATGACAAAAAACAAGTGTTCATGCCAGTGATTGAATGAGTCACAGCCTATTGTTACCTACAAAACGGACATTGGCTTTAGCATGTGGACAGCCTGTTTCTCCTTCTGAAGTGGGTGTATCTTTTCTTCATCTGTGCACCTCATCGGATGACGTTATTCCTCACAGGTAAATTTCCCTTTTAGGAGTGTGGGCCGAGGGGGAGGTGGGTGGGAACTCAGATGCCACGCTCAGGGGCATCTCCTCTAAGGGGCAGTCCTGACTGGCGTCGTTACCACTGTTGGAATAGGCACTGCGGGAGGGCGGAAGGCGCGACCGGTGCTCCTCGCCACCCAGCCTGGCGCTCCCGTTAGCCAGGCGACCCAGGCTCCCTCTCTCCTGGTAAGGCACGAAGGTGGAGAGTTTCGGGGGGTTCCTGGTCTTGCGTACGGGGGAGGGATGCCCGGGCATCCAGCAGGCGTCTGAGTGGCCCAGCTCGCTGCACTCGGTTGTACAGTTTCCGGTCATCGCCACATCAGGGAGCGAGCGGATATCTGTGGGCGGGAGAGAGAAAACAGCATTATCAGAAAAACATCGCAACAACATTCATAAAAAAAAGGAAAAAGTTGTAAAAAGGCATTTGTGAACAGAAATGGTGTCATCTGAAACACCCCATGAAACCCACCCCCCTCCTTGATGTCTTTGCAGCTGTTGCTAAGCAGTCAGCAGCAGTTGCTATGTAGCTGTTGCTATGCACCGTGTAATGAGCAATACTGTGTGTGTAGTCCACTAGCTGATGTGAGACATTCAGGAGATGGTGTGCTGTGTCTGTGTCATTTAGAAGTATCCAAAAGCAGTTTGTCTGGTATGTTTGTAATATATCACTGCATTAACATTAACATGTTCAATAGAGCAATACATCGACTTCTCTTACGTGTGATTTGTTGGCTGTAAATGGTGCTCCAAAAAAGACGGCAAAGAATTGACAAAATACTACAGACATACATTTTGTAGACATGAAGTGTTTGGTTACAATGGCTGGAGGCAAAACCATTGTGGAAGGAGTTATTGATTGACAGTGCTGAAATTAGTTCCCTGCCCTTGATTTCTATCCAATTTTTATCCAACTGCTCCTAATTAAATAAATGGGTCCATGACCTAGTGACCTCATTTAAATGTACAAGCTGTGAAAGCTCCAAAATAAGTTTGCTTCAGCTATCACTCAAGACTATGAAACGCTTTCAGAACAAACCGTGAAGCTGTACTGAAGAAGAACCCATGTATTTGTTTTCCAGAAATGTGCAGCTGGCAGCTAATAGACTTGTTAAGCAGCCCACCTGTTGACAAGCTAAACACACAGAGCCCAGATTTAATGGAAATACCACTCAATTTATCTTTGTTATGCCGTCAGACTCAGACTAGGACAGTCCAATCGATGTCTGTGAAGAAGAAGCAGACAACTAAGATCTGTGAGTATGTGATGTCACCCTCCATGTAAAGTTTTGATTGCCGTGATAAATGCATTACTGTAATGCCTCAGTGCTGTCCACACCATGAAATAACCTGTCCATCACAGATGTCTTGTTTTGTGGCTACAGCACAGTGTGTGAAAGAGAGTAAATGTATTCGATGGAGAAAGCAGAGGGTGCCGCACACACAACGAGCAGAAAGATGTTGCTGCATGAGAATGATGCAACCACAAGGGATGACGTATTAGAGGCAGGAGTGAGAGTTCACAGCTAATAGAGCAAATGCCACCTTCACAGTACGCCTATGAGATGTACCATCAGTACTGTGCTCATCACCAGTGGCTATAGATAATTATCCCATAAAATGTCAGACCTCAGAGGCTTGAAAAAACCGCATCCGGTCCATCAAGGCTTCAATCAATCAAAAGCCAGAGTCAGACAGCTTGTGTGATGGCAAGGCATGCTTTACTATTTAAAAAATGCTTAATAAAAAGAAGTAGAAGGTATTTATTCTCAATTAATGTTCTTTATTTGTGTCTAAAATATCCATTTCTCATGGTTAATCCATATAAAACTGTCCCATTGTTTAATAAAGAATGCATAGCGGAATCTATTGTTGCCCTTAATCTCATTGTTCCAATAATCCTGAATTGCTAGATGTTTAGGCTATTTAATACATTTACTTTACAAATGAGCAACATTCTGCCTTATTCGTGCTTAATTATATAATTTCCTTAAGTGGCAAATTCTTCTCTCTGTTTACAAGGCTAATGTCAATGCTTCTTTTCAAATGAATGAACTGCACTCTTATGCCTGATTAACAGAGAAGAATCTGAATTCAGTGCTCCAAGAAAAAGAGAAGGCAAGAGCGTGCCCGTGTGCCTCATGTATGATGATTGGAGTTTCATTTTCTCAGCTCCTGCTAAGAGCGTTGTCTGTATGCATCACTGCAGCGAAAATGGACTCTTGATACAAAAGATGTTCATGGGAAGAGAGTTTGGGGAGAGGGTTGAGGAGTACGCTTCTAAGCACAAGCACAGTCGTGTAGGCATCTACTCCAAAAGGATTTCACACTTGATTAAAACCTCTCCACAGCTTCCAGGAGGTTTATGCCACACCAAGCGCCCTTGTGTGTAAAAGTCTACGTAACACAACTAAAAATCCGTATGCGGAGGTGAAAAGAAACGTGCATTTACACAGGTTTTCTAAACACAATTGGGCATATTTCTTTCTTTATGAATCAGAAATTGCCATTGTACGTGTGTTGTGTGAAAGGGTTTATGCATACATGCACAGAGATGTGCCTATTTAATGTATAGTCTCTCTTTTAAATCATTCAAAAGACGGAATAAAAAGACACATAGGTTAACACTGATTGCCACATCATCACAGACTGTCAGGTTGGTAATTGACTCTAGGTCGACTGTGTTTTTAGAAAATATTATTCGGTCTTAATGTAATGAAATGCCAGCTAAAAGACAACATGTAATGTAAAATGATGCCATGCACCGGTGACAGGAATTAAAGCGCATTATGAAGCGTGCTCATCATCATCATCCAGGGCCAAAAAATGACAGCTAAACACGCCGTCTTGCCAAGCTTGCCAAAGTCTGCCATTTTCTTCCAACGGTGCCAAAGCACACGTTGCACGTCATCAACGGAGAACATAGATGCTCTAATGCCAGCTATTTTAGTAAGCCATTACTTTTTCTATTTGTGTCTCATCAACATTCTATAGGGTTTTATTCATAAAGTCTCTGTATAGTGTCTGTTCTCAATGGACTCGTATCTGACTGACTGCAACCGGTCTTGTTGGAGTAAATGCATGCTCTCATTAGCGTTCTATAGTGCATGTCCTTTCCAGTCACACAATGCGGCTTCCAATAATATTTCAACATGTAATAATAATGAACTGCGTTGTTATGGGTTATGATAGGGTGTATCATTTGTGAAAGCACACATTTTTACACTTGCTCGCACTGACCTTTCTTTCACACTCAAATCTATCTCTACAAAAACAAAATCAATACTGATAATTACACTTTTGTGTCTGCCTTTCACTATGGCTATATTAGCCATCTGTAAGCCATAGTACCCACTCACAGTGTGGCAGAATACTGTCTGCTCTGCACATCAAAACACACTCCTACACTCGCCCATTCTCTGAATATTTTGTTGGACATGATGAAGCATAATAAGTCAACCATGGGGTGGAAGCAGCAGTCAAAGGTGGGTGAAGAAATACCAATTTCCCCACCCACTCGAGCCTGTTTTCTCCTGTACCTATACTGTACCTGAAATAAATCTGCTCACAGTCTGGAACAAACCCTTTAGAGTTTTTAGTCTTGTATGTCATGGATGGAGAGCCGAGGTGGACAATGGAGGACAGATAAGCAAAGCACAGCACAGTTATGCAAGTGGCGGGAACAGGCTGACTGGATTTAGAGAGCTTCTGATTTAGTTTTGAAGAGCAGTGACTCAATGACATTTCTGACTCCCTTCTGAGTTCTTTTTCCCTCTAGACTCGCAGATAGATTGCACCTGTAGCTTTCTCCTTTTATATTGGGGTCGGTTTCTCCTGTCTGCTTGCTTAAAGCAATATCACGAAAAAAAGAAAGAAAAACAGTAATTTCCACCTTCTCCCACCTTCAGTACCACATCAACGAGTCGCAGTGAACCTTAGCAAAGCTTCTAAAAGCACCTCCACTGCAGTAGCATAACATGCACAGTGCAGTTCCAGAGTAGGGGTGCACACAGAGCTTAACCCCCCCCCCTCCCGGGCTGACAGATACATGTGAGGGGTGGGTTTGCATGCTGCTTGCATCAGGGTGCCAGTGGGAGGTGTTGAGTGTCTGAGGCAGGCTTCCTCATCGTCTGATCCCCTGCCCATGGGCATGGGGGAAGCTGCCTCTTCCTGAGATTTCACACTGCTCCTCTCTGTTTGATTGCAAATGCTGCCTCTCCCCACCGGCTGCTTTCCAGCATGTGCGCCACACCGCTATGATCGATGGCGTACAAATATGAGAGGCCCACAGCTCATAGAGGGATAACGGGGGAAAAACAGCTACTATTGTGTGCGTGAGTGATATTAATAGTATATGTGCGGTTCCCGCAAACAGTTTATGTGGTAAATGACTAAGATTCCAGAAAGTAAAAGAAGAAATATCCCACATCTGAGCAGACATTAGTGTCTGGCTATCAGTCTAATAACTGGGTGTAAATGCATTCTGTGGTTGTCATACTCCGCAAAGAAAAACAACAAGAAACTGGGGTTTTGTCTTTCTTTAGCTATGACATGTCAAGTCTTGTTATTCAAGTGTTCAGAACAGTTTCTCCCAGTAAGCAGAAGCTACCAAAAACAGTCTTTTTTTTTTCTCCAGAGGGGAGCATTTTTAACAGGGGGAAACTTGCTATAAGCAAGCAAACATTGTGTTGACGCGCACATTTTCCTTGCTCATTGTAATGGAATACAAAAGAACAATGGTGTAGCTTGTAACCTCAGACATGCACTTTTGCAAAATTACAATGTGTGGGCTTGAAGGTTTTGTCACCTTACCTATAAAGAAAGTGAGGTGAGGCTGCAGTTAACCATTTAAGTTACAATACTGTGGTGTTTTTCTCTAGATGATTGGTATGCATTCATTTCACTGCATGCCGTTCACATACGCAGCATCCCTTGCTTTCGTGGACAGCCTTGTTGGAAAAGTTTATATTTTTAACTATCGCAACAACATGTAAACAACACTGCATCACTTTATGCAGCCATAGAGATCATTCTGTTTCTGTTTGGTCTCTAAAGCCCACATTGCACTGGACTAATATTACCTGGACCTCTAGTCATTTGTAATAATTGCAAAGGTCGCAAATTAACTACTATATTACGCCAAACAAAGAGGTCATGTAATAATATATGTCCTGTGCGAATCAGCATGATTTGGTGTTAGTTGTTTTTTAGTTTTCCCCACTTCTTTATTCTGTCTCTTTCCCGGTCATATAGGTTGCGTTGACAATTATAAATTAAAGGTTTCAAAGCATTTTGGGTGCAAATTCAGGAAGCTTATCTCGCTACACAGCATGGACACCAGAACAAGGGCTCCTTGTGAATATAATATAAACATGAATACGCCTATATTATATAATAATGTGTAGAATATTAAATAGAAACACTATATAGTGCAAGTGGATGTTACGCAGAGCCATGACATCATATTTGGAGTATAATGTCAGTAAATTTGAACTGAAATACAGACTTTGCTTATGGCGTGCAAATGCACCAAACACAGATGATGCTAAAGTTGAAATGGTTAACCAATTCTCAGTCAAATTGTGCACAGAAGATGATGCCAAGATAAGAAATGGTACACGTCTCCTTCACAGATTCTGGAAGGAAGGCCAGCCTCTCGCTGACAAAGGCTGATGAGTGGACATGTCGGCCAGAGGCGCTTCACGAGAGGCTGCTGAAGATGGTTCAGTGGGTGATGGTACACTTCCTGTCAGCTCTCTCACCCTCCACCATTTTGTCTTCGCCTACAGTTCCTTTATTTGAAGACCGCCTTTTGTATCACAGCATTTGACAAAGCCTTAGCACCTGCTGACAGATCACGCTATGCACCGGCTCCTCCAATTGAGAAGTTGATATGTGGTGTGATATGTCAACCAATACTAAGGCCTTTGTCAAACTGTGACACGCACGAGGCATCTCCAGATAAAATGGATTCCAAACATCGGTTGGAGGACAGGGAGGAAACGGTTCTAAATGATGATGTAGTTGCTTTTGCAAGTAACATAATCGTTTCTCTGTTGGTGCACAGGGGTGTTAGTGAAATGGTTGTGTGGAGAACAGCTTCATGCCTCTGCCCACAACAATATGTTTGGCTTGCTGGCCAATTACAGACTGGAAATTGCATTCTGAACCTTGACAACACAATATTGATCTGCAGCAGCTGCCAATGCAAAAGAAAAGAAAACTAATTATTTATCACGAACATAAGTGATTCAGGTTTATGATTATCATATAAGTCCACTTTCCAGTTTTGTGACTTCTTCGATTGACTTCAAACAAGACCAGTTTTCTCTTTGCTGTAAGTAAGTTAGCAAATAAAGGTCTCCAAAAGATCTACGTCACGCAACATACAGAACTAAATGTCTTCATTACAGACCTACTGTTACTAAAGGGTGCCTTAAGAAGAAAAGATCATTTTGCTTAAATCTTTTATCAGTGCAGTCAGCTTGGATAATAAACAGCAGAGTTCTATATGCTGTATTCAATCTCATATTAATGCAGAGAGGGCTTCAGGGAGAGTAGAATGAGTATGTTGAGTTTGAAAGGCATTAGTTAGACATCAGTGCCTAAATTTAGAAATTTGCATTTGTTCTTTAGGCCAATACAGGTATTTTAATAAAGCTGCTCATTTGAATCTTTATTGCAGGGCTGTGCCACAGTCGATGTAAGGTGCAATATTAAACACACGGATGCTGATTAGGCATTACAATACAGACCTACTTCTTAACACATGTGTACAGTATGTAACTGAACATGACATACACGGACAATATTAATCATTTGGTGTGGGTATGAAAATGTAGTAATCATTTTTACAGTATAACATGTACGATTGAATAATGAAGGATATTACCGCATAGGCATTTTAGCTGCCATAGATTTATTGGGAAAAGGGTTACCACATTTTATAATCTTATCATATGTGATAACCTGCTTGCATAATTACATTGAGGCCCACTCTGCTGCTTCTGTCTCCCTCTTTATCTCCATCCTGAAATAGGATGCCTCACATTTCCCATTCAGTTTTCTGTGCAATTTAATTAGAAAAGCTCAAAGAAATGTAGACTAAATCCCTGTGGTGTGGGGTTGTGACTGGACGCTCAATAGGCAGACGCTTCTCCTTTTTTTTCCTTCTTCTTTTTGGCACAAAGTCTAACTCTATTATAAAGTCTGCACAGGTCAAGGAACGTTAACCAAACTTGGTTAGAAAATGTTAAATAAACAACTTTATTGACTTTGCTGTGCTGTGAGTGGATGTGTATGTCAAAAAGCAGCAGCAATGTGTCTTCTGGTGCAGATTAGCTCATAAAAAAGCTTGAGAGACTTTATTTTGCTTAATAATTGGTGACAGCTTTGAGGTTAGAAGTGAGGATGGAGCTGAGGAAAACAAATATTTTTGTGAAGTTTATGACTTTCATTGAAACATTTTGTCATGGTCATTAGGCGGACTGTTTTATTGCCCAACCCTTCTCTGATTACGGTGTGACATTTACTTGAAGAGTCACTTGTCTATTCCTGTCTGACACCCAAACATTCTTTCTTCTTCTTGTCTGAATGTCTTTCTTGGCCCCGGTCTTTGAAACTTTCTTCCTGCTTTAAGCGTTCACATTTGCACTCTATGGCTCTTTCTACCTGACTGGCTGAGCTCAATGTTCTCATACTAGCACGTACTAGATGATTTTGCAATAGCAGAAAGAGAAAATATTAAGTATTGCTGTTAAAATGTCTGACACACTTAAGCTGTTTATTTCCTTGAAGCAAATTTTCCTCGAAACACTTACAGTAATGGGCTTTTCGAGTCAGGCCGCAAAATATGTTATGTTGCGCTTTTATCTTTGTTTGCCGCCCACATACTAACCTGTCTCTAAGAGCCTCCATTTAACACATTACTGATTCACTTTCTTTGATTTTAGCAGAAAATAATTTTTCTTTTATGTTTAGACCAGTAGAGAGGTGAAACATGTCACAATATATATCCAACATGTTGGCTCTATTTGACTGTTTTAATGATCAAACTATACCACATAATGTGGGTCCAACTCCACTGCAATTTTCTTTTCATCAATAAGAAAAAATCGAAGGGGTCCTTATATGTGATCTACAGGCCTAATTATCAAAGGGGGAATTATTTCCCTCACAAGACACCTGGAGTTAATTCCTATGCATTACTCACTATGTTTCTCTCATTGATCTTATTGAAATGTAAAACGGACGATGTCCATGATCCATTTGTTGTTTTCCTTCCCCTTTCGATCAAGATGTTATCTCTCCACTAATACTGCCTTTGATTCCCACAGTCTGCAATATGAGACATGGTTAACTAGGGAGAGCAACTATGCTGCCAATAGAAACTATAAATCAAGTGATATGAATTGAAGAACACAGTTTCAAAGAGTGATTTTTTTAATCTGTAGACACATTCTCAATATCTTTCCATGTCTTGTGGGATTTCCTAGCCTTGCCTATGGCCATTTTTGTTGCAGGACAACTTTTATCATCTGAGAGTACTACTGTACGTAGTCTGGATGCATTCCAGGTGAAATGCACATCAGCCCACGTGATATAAAGAGATAAGTGTATTATTTAAATCTGTGTTTATTATTACCACAGTCACAGGATGTACACGAGTTTAATGCCAAGTATGGACAAACACCCAACATAATCTCACAAAATCCCATCTTTAGAATCATGTAAGCAGTACATGCAGTGGCTAAATAACAACCCCGGAGAGGCAAGGCTTTATTTGACCATTTACTGTAGATAGAGCGTTACTGAATGAATAACAACTCCCTGGGAAAGTCAAAATACTAACGCAGTCGGATGGAAAGCTATGTTCACACAATTCTTTGAACAACGCAGCTATGTGTTCAGAGCAGAACAATTCAAATGTATGACTTGATGAAATATGAATATTGTCTTTTGTGTAGCAGAGATGCAAAAGTAAAATAACGGCAGCAATCTCCCGATGCTGCGCTGTACCCGTTGATGCTACGCGATAGCTTCTCCAACAAGGCTTTGATTATGGCAAAGGAGAGAAAAATCACATGGACTCAAGAACATTATTGAATATACAGCATAATTATTAAAGGAAACTGCAAATCTCTGTCTTTAAATATGGACTTCAAGAGAAACGCAAAACACAGAAGGCAGCAGGGGGTGATCATATCGGCTTTTAAGGCCAGCGTGATTCCACCCTCCCCTGTTGTTCCTTACTGATCCGGTGCATTCAGGCTGCTTGCGTTTGATTGACTTTTACAAGCTTCGACATGGGGAAGAAGGGTCAATGTTCATGTCCTTTGATGTTATTGAACCCATCCAACAACAAAAAAAACAAACTAATGCAAAAACACATGTTGACCTAATATTTGCTCAGATATGGGAGGAAATGTGGGGGGGAGGCAGGAACTCAAATCTTGGAGGGAAATATTTTTGGTAAATTTAATAAAAACCAGTCCTGCACTTTAGTGCTGCCTTGTGTAATAAAGGGCCATGTAAATGTTTTATCACATTAAGATAACATAAATGGACATCCACTACATTAGGAGACAATAAGATGAAAATTTAATGAACCGATGGGTGAATTGGGTCACGAACACCTGGGTCTGTCTGTGACCAAGGGTGTGCACGGCTAAACCTCCATATTTGGCTGTAATGTGGAGACTTTCTACTTTTTTAATTAATGTTGGACGTAGCCACTATACTTCCGTGTCATGTGATTGTGGCTTGAGGTGAGCAAGGCTTAAAGTGCAAGGGAGCCATAACAATGACAACAATAAAGCAGGAAAGCAGGAAGAGAACAAAAAAAAAAAAGCAAATGCACAACAACAGCAAACAATGCTGTAGTTTTTTATTTTTTATTAAAGTGGCTTCACTCACCATCTGTTTTTTCAGTGCCTGTGGTGGCTGCTAGTTTGATGGGTACCTCATCTCTAGGCTAGATACTGGACAGCTTATCAAGATAAGTGACAAGTGTTAGGACCTGAGGATCTGAGAGGGAACTGGCCAAAGGAAAAGGGAGCAACATTGTATAATTGTAAAATGGACCTTTGGTGGCGACCAAGGGATTACATATAGATCTCATGTTACAGCTCCATAGTTGCGAACAAGCTAAAATCTGTGACAATTTTACAATGCAGTCAAGTATGCTCTCTAATTAGAGCAGAGATACAGCAGAAATGATGGGAACAAGCTACATCATCATGTAAAATTCTGTCAGAATTGACTCTACTTTTGGCAAGGGGCTCTTTGGGGATAGCACGCGCCAGGAAGCAAGTTTTGAAAGCCAGAAAATCTATAAAAGAATATTCTGATGATTTTGTGTAATAGGGCAGTAACATGTTAGTTGTGTCACTTTAAATGCACAACTTTGTGGGATGCTTGGCCATGAGGTTAAGCAAGACAAATTCTAGTTTTCTATTTAGTTTAAGGCATGTAGAATATTGATTGCATAATGAACCATGTTAACAAAAAAACGCAAATTAAGAATTGATCCTTTCACCAGGAGGATATTACCATTTGTAAAACAAACAACCAAAAAACATACTGCTGCTTTCCTCTTAGTGTTGCAAGGATATTTTCAGTTTCATTGGATGTAGTCCTCATTGAGTTTGTAAGGTCCTTGAACTGCATTGAATTCTGAGATATCCTCAAACGACTGTGGGAAAGCCTTAAAGCGAGAGCGGCTCCATTCCTCTGTAACTCACTGGAAATAAGGAAATGCATGTCAGATCCATACAGTACAATTCCAGTCCCTCAAGTGCCATCCATCATTGAAGGGCAGAACACTAGTTAGAGCGAGGTTCAGCGGCTCTCTGTCCCCATCTCACTATGATGGAGAGATGACCCCCGGGGCCTTTCTCTGATGGCGGCTTGAGCTGCCCGACCAACTGAGGTTGAAGTGGCTCTGGCCCCTAGCCAGAATCCCCTCCCCCGATGCACAATGCTCTTCCTGCTCTACGAATAACATCTGGGGTGAGACTGGGTAAGACCCAATGAGAGCCAACACCACTACTTTCTATTTCTGCCTCCATAATTATCCTTAAAGTTTAAACTCAGGGTCCCATGGGCCTGCCAGTAGACACGACCATCTCTTATAGCCACGAGCTACACCCGGCCAATTAAGAAATTCTTCTCCATGTGTCTTTTACAAACTTGTACTTTCAGGCCTGCCTTTACACACACATTGCCACCTCCAAACCTGCTGCTTCAGCATGCTGTTGCCCAGACTCACTGGCGTAGCAAGAGCAGGCAGCGTGCTATCCAATTTTTGCCTAAGTACAGAGAGCCATCCACTTTTGTTAGAGTAATACATGAGCACATCTAAAGCTTAGGGATACTGGCTTAGGCATACTGGCTCACTCATTCATTTTACCAGCTTAGTGCTAAAACCAGACATATTCAGTGGCAGCATGGTGTTAAAAGCACTATTTATGGGAACCTTATGTGTGCTTATATGTGTGTGCTTTTTTTCTGCACATAATTCAAAACACTCATCTGGGTTTTTATCCATGTTATATACATGTGGATAAGAGCTGTGTAGCTTGTGTAGATCTCAATTAAAATGAAGAGGACTGGGAATGTGTCCCTAGAAAATGTTCCAGAAATCCTCTACTAAATCACTTATGATTTTTGCTTTCTTCTTTTGAATAATTTAAACAACATTTCGACAAATGCTTTCATTATTTAAACAGCAGTTTTTCAGTAATTCCTCCTCTATTTCTTAGAAGATAGCCACCACCCAAAAACAAAAAGCAAAACAGAATCATTAAGATTGAAAAAATAAAAAATACAAATATTATAATATCTAATTTATTTTATTTTGTATACATGTTAGGGTCGTAAAGAAATATTGATACAGTATCAAAATTTAATATTGCGATATTCAAATGTATGAATTCTCAAAAAACACTGTACATTTGAATTAATAGTTTAAGTGCAAAGACTTTTACGATTGCATAAAATTAGTAAATATTCTATGCATATGGCGGTGTGTTATTCTTATTATGACAGCTTTATATAGGTTTGAATAGGATTTATAGACAAAACCAACGCATAGTCTTCCAGTCAGCTGGACACAATGATGAAACTACAGAGAAATCCCTTTTGTGTGTAAAAGAAGATAATAGGGTGAAATTGAATGCAAGGGGGTAGATTTATTGGAATAATGGGACTTCTATTCTAGTTCCATCTAGATTTCATATGTGGCTGCAATCTCTGCCACATAATAATATGTCAGTTCACTCTGAAGCTTACTTTGCTACAGTTAATGGTGTGAGCTGTGATACCACGTCCTTTCTCTCACATGGCCCCGTTCAAAGGTCCAGCCTGTCTGCAGTCATTTGACAAATGCAACAATGTGTGCAGCGGCCAAAGTTTGGGATGAGTATGTAGGTCTCATTGTTAGTGATCACTCAAGCGAAAGCACATTTTTACATTCAAATTGGGCGCAGGGAAATCGTAGACACATTCAAAACTGTGACGTGTTGACACATAATCAGTTCCATTTTGGATTCAGCTGCATTCTCCCATAAAGTCATTTGTAAAAAGGGTTATAGTTAACCATTGTCCATGGTGTCAAAGCCTAATCCAGGGTAGAGAGTTTAATTCTGCTCCAGTTAGGCTCTTCCAGTGACCTAAAATAAAATTGCAAACAATTAGGGGGTAACAAACAGTAGCAGCTGATGTGAGCAGAGCATAATGTGTGTGCTACAACAACCTCGGGATTATAAGCGTATTACTCATGAC
Organism: Cottoperca gobio; assembly: GCF_900634415.1. Taxonomy (NCBI): domain Eukaryota; kingdom Metazoa; phylum Chordata; class Actinopteri; order Perciformes; family Bovichtidae; genus Cottoperca; species Cottoperca gobio. The sequence continues at coordinate 12,130,566 of NC_041368.1, forward strand.
AAATTGCCTCAGGGGACCACTTATAAGGACTTTTTTTTCCCACCAAAGCATCCACAAAACTGCCAGTCCCATGATCTGTCCCTGCTCTGGTGTTGGTGGTTCCAGAAGTGGCTGGCATAGGCTATTGCGCTGGTACAGGATGGCATGGTCCTACTCCACTCAATAGTACTAACAGGCAGGGACTCTGACAAGGCACAATGGCATCTGTCTGAGGAAACCCACATTCCTGCATCAGCACGCTATACTGGCACCCGGACAGGGGCCCAAGCTGGCACTCACAGGACAAACAAGCACCATCAGGTTGACAATCTGCCTCTCTGTCTACACAACAGTCTTCTTCCACATCTTTCTTTGTTTTAAATCTTTCTCATGCTTTGTGCACAAACAAGCCACAAATCAAATATCCACAGGGAACTCATGAAAAGCAGTAATGGCTAAAACTGTGGCTCCCCCTGTATAATACTGATATGGCAAGCATTGAAAGCAGAGGAAAATCCCTGACAGGAGTTAAAACAAAATATATATATACGAGGCTACATGCATCATCTGAGAGATATAAGGGCAGAAAATCTGACAGCATCACTAAAGCACCTCATTATCATGCAAATGCCATTTATTCCATTTTATCTCACCCTTCTCAGTCGCCCATATGGCAGCGAGTCCACACAGAGGAAGACACAGGGAGACCTCACGCTGGGCAAGCGGCCATTTCAAAATTCCTCCATCTGTGGTCAATTGAGTTTGTGTGTGTGTGTGTGCACGCTGGTACCAGTCTTCAATCCACCTGTGTCCTATTGGTGCTAGCCCTCATATCACAGCCAAGGTGCCTAACCACTGATCCCCGGAAGAGTGATTATTGTCTAGGTTGGACTGGACATGACAGGATTGCCGGTCAAACTTGTGTCCCAAGAAGAGAGAAGAGGCCTATCACAGGTCCCGGATAACTCACGCTCAGTTATGTGCGATGTGTGTTAGCGCTCAAAATACGCTTTGTATCAGTTTATTTTTTGTGAAATGTTGAAATTAAATAAGGAACAATGTGAAACAAGTCAGCTCGAGGATTGAAGATAATTAAAGTTTCTGTTGTTTTTTATTGTTTTTTTCATTTTATGGGGATAAGAAGCCATCAGTAATAAATACAAGTGCTGGACGATAATTAAATATCATAATTTATCTTCTTTCAATGGAATCATATTGTGACTAAATCATATATCGAGATATCGCGAGTCAAATTTCTCAGAAATATCACTTGAAGGTTGCCGTTGTTACATTGCTATTTCAATGTTTTCCAACAGCAGTGTGCAGGATTTATTTATTTATTTATAATTACCAGAGATTATGCTATATCATGACATATATCGTTATCGAGATGTGAAATAAACTATATGGGGATAGAAGATTTTGGCCATATCGTCCAGCCCTACTGTCAATCCCTTTGATTTTTCCCACTAATCAAAATATAATCATCAGTGTCTGAGATGGATGGACAGACAGAGACCAGTCCTCGGTCTTCGTCTGATTTCACTCTGGAGTACAAATCATGCATCTTGACAGGAACCACAATTACAAGATAAGCAGTTTTCATGCTGTCTGAAGCAATCAATTTAAGGTGAATTAAAGAGCTCAGTGATTATGATGAGAGTCGGTTAAAGTAAAATAGCACAGTAATCAAAGTGATTTAGAGATTTGGGATGCAATGCAACACCCTCCAATGCAAACAAAAACATTCATGTATGCACGTGCACACACACACACACACACACACACACACACATGCATGTGCAACCGATAGATAAACATTTCTGGCAAGATTAACCAACAGTTGAGTGATGTGCATGCTACACGCATGAACCTAAGAGTGGAAAATACACATGGGGAACAAGAAATGGAGTGCACTCTAACACAGCCTGAAGACAAGAATTGGAGAAAAAATGGGAGGAGGGAGCAGCTGCTCAGGCATACGAAAAAAGGAACTCCAGAAATTAGGCAGCATACATGTCATATATCAGAAATTGTATTACTGTAGTTTGAATATTCTCTTAATTCCAAATACCCTAATGGAATATGTTGATGTCTACTTCAGTGAACCAGAGACTATTACGGACCACACATTCTCCTTCCTCTCTGCCTCTCAGTCCAATAAACCAAGGTCATATTCAGTCTGCAAGATTCTTAAAAAAAGGCAGCAAACTTAGACCCTCTTAACACCCTCTTAACATTAAAATGTGTATTGTATCCAGATTGTATCAAGATATGATTTAACCTGATTGCATTTAAACCTGGTATTAATATGTGTCTCCAGTGTCGACATTGAGACCCAATTGAGATCCGATTGCTCTGTCTGAAAGGGCTGAGCGGAGGTTTACAGAGGCTACATTACGCACAGGCCTGCAGTCGGGTACTGCCGTAGAGACGCCCGCTGTTTAGTATGAGAGGGCCCACAAACATTTATGCTAAATGGACCATCATTTACTAAATGAACAACATGCGAGAGAGAAGAAGACTTGAAACTAGAGATTCAGACCATAAACTCATTAGGAAAATGTTTACTGAGGTAATAAATCAAGCAAAAAGTAGGGTCATTTTCTCATAGACTTCTATACAATCAGAGTCGCTCCCCTGCTGGATATAAGGGAGAATCGAGGTTTAAGGCACTTGCATTCTGCATTGGCTTTACTTTTCAGACCCAGAGGTTGCCACCTGATTAGACTTGTGTTCAATCTGTCCTCAATGTGTTTTGGGTGCATTTATACAATTGCAAGCTGATCACCCAAAACGCATTTTAATGCAAGGTGTAAGAAGGGTAACAAACCAACCAATAACAATCATTTATTATTTGCTAGTTTCCAATCTCTGGCATTAACATCCCTAATATGAACATGTCTTACATAAAGAAATAGCATGGCCTGGGATCCAGTCATACTGGAATGCCCGCCAAGCTCAGACTTGTAAAGGTCTGGCTGACACCATCATTCTCTAAATGTGGATCTAAAACAGAACATGAACTACACCATTATCCACTGTAGACCACTGACACTCTCTCACAATGTAGATTCTCCACTGTCAAAGTTCAACTTGTTATACAAAACACATCCATGTCGATATTTCCAGGGCCCAGTGATGCAAAGTCTGACAGTCTGGAGTTCATATATTGTGTTTTATCCAACTTAAATGGAGTGACACATCATGCTCACCTCCCCATTTTTAGCCTGTCACTCATCTCTACTGCAATGAATAAAGCTCTGCACCAGTACAACCTGTCACTCTGTCACTCAAATGCTTAAAAAAGAAAGACTTCACGTCACCATTCAGGTGGAGCTGGGGAGGAATTCCTCTGTCTCGTTTGATTTTTCTGTCTAATCCTTCATTTTATGTGGGCTCTTTGTTATCTCCCTGTAGTGGGAATCACATTTTAATTAGGTCTATCCTTGGTGAGCGCTTCATCTTCGCATCTCCCTGTCCTATGTGCTTATCCTATGGGCTTTGCTTCCTTGTCAGAGACTCTTAGTCCCCGCTCCCCGTCACAATCTAACATCTCCCCCATCTTGTGCCATCTTTTCATTCTTTAACTGCTCCATCTTCACTCACAATCTTGCTCTCCTGCTGCTGACAACAAAGAGTCTGACAAAACCTGTTTTCTGCAGACGGGAGAAACACAATAATCAGCTTCAACAATAAAAAAAAAGAAGAAAAAGAAAATGCATATATTACACGTCTTAAGTGCAAAGAGCAAATGGAAATGGTCAGCTGTTGACCCTGGGGCAGTAAAGACCCAGCCTGTATACTTTATATAGGGTGACTAAATCTATTTATTAAATGGGATGTTAAGCATTCTCTGACCTCTATAGGGCCAGAGGGAGGACTTATCCTCTGCTGCACACGCACCACACCTTCCTTTCCTTGAATAATGGTGTCACTAATTGACATAAATAAATAAACAATAAACATTTTGCAATACAGATGAATAAGCTAGCTAATGAGATCCAACACACAGTTGTCTAGTAAAGAGGCGATGCATCACAACGCAATACTAATAATAGAACTTTGTCATCTGCTGTTTTGGTGTGACGGTGACACATTTTAGCCTTTGATCCTGCAACTGCTTTGCAACTGGGAGTGCTTGAGGTTGGAATAGTTTATTTTCCTCAGAAAAAAAAAATAGAAATGTATCCGCACTTGGAGCCAGTTCGACTTTTTTTCTGACACTGTGACAAAGTGACCTGTCAATGCTGATCAACAGCTCTATCAAGCCATTACTGATACATGCCCCATTTCGCATGGGGCTGTAAAAAGCCTTATATTCTTAAAATCCATAAGCGGAAAAGGCAGAACCACACATTCTCTTTAAATAAAACCATACATTAATTAAAAAACTAATTATATACAAACACAAGGAGAACGATGAGACGTTCTTGTGAGCGATGAACTACCACCATGTAAAAATGCCTAATCCAGAGAGCAGTGCAATGCAAAATACTATAATGAGTGGAAATGCACCATGTGAATCACTTATCATAGTGTGTTACAAGACAGGTAATGGATTATGTTTGGCAGCTTAAGGCGGCAAAATTATTATTACGATACACAGTTCACAGAATAGCATTTACAGCTTTGGCTATGTTTTTTTATTTTTATTAAAATGGACCGATGCTGAGACCATCGCTGTTCAGCCTGTGGATTGATTACTGTCCCTAGAAATTATGGCTACTGCACACCTAAGCTGCAATGTAACCTGGGGGCGGCTTGCGGCAAGGAAATGCTACGAGTAAACACAGTGTTGTCTGCACAGATGTCATGGTTCAGATTTATTTAGAGGGCAAATGCTCCATTAGTTGGGCTTTTTAATTAGCACACTTGTGAGAGAGGGTCATTAAGGATGTCTGACAGAGGACCTGCTGATGAGGAGGATAGAGACACTGCTAACTCCAGCCTTGATTCCCCCCACAAACAAACATATATGCCCACACACCCTCCCACACAGATCTGCTTAAAAACCAATAACATTTCACACAGTCATCGACAAACACAGCAAGCCAACGTCACGGGTGCCACAACATTTCCACTCTAAAACGGCCACAACAACAAATCTCCCACAAATGTCTCCCATTGCCAAAAAACACACACACAAAAAGACCCTATTAGAGTAATTTACATGTAAATACATATTCATGGGTTACACGACAGAATGGAAGGGGATTGTCACCGTACCGTTTTCAGGGTGCTCGGTCTCGCCAATGCTGCCATCTGGAGTGGTTCTCTCATAGTGGTCCTCGGGCAGGGTCAGGGGTCCGATGCGAGGACCAGACGATGACTTGCTGCTGGGAGTCTCCGATTCTTCTAAGCCGCTGTCATAGTAGCTGTGCTGAGAGGCGTCCTGCAGGTCCTGCACAGGGTTGCTGGTGGAGAAGGTCACTCGCCGATGGGTGTGCTAAAAGAACAACACAGAGAGACAACAGATGAATATCTCTCAACACAAGGGAAGAATTTTTTTAAATACGTTTTCATTTTATTTGAGGGTTGCATGGAGAAACCCAGCAGGTTGTACAGTGCGGTAACAGTTACAGCTCGAAAATCTACCAATTACTACTACCGTCTGAATTGTTATGGCCTTATAAAGTTCACTCTTCAAAAGTTAGAAAACAGTATTAAATATTAAACACTCGTAAAACGTATTATTCTGCAGTCTACTGTATATATGGAAGAAATATATGAACAGAGGTAGGTTATGGACTTCAATAATGAGCAAATTAGCAGCAGCAGAAATTAAATACCTTGAGACAAAAAAATGCATTCACTATTGAAATATTACATACTACACCACGACATCTAAATATGGTGCATGAGTTTAAATATGCTGCATGATAATGTAAGAAGAAGGATTACAATCCATGTGTATGCCACAAATAACGAAAGAGCATGTATTGTTCATGAAATAATTGTGTCTACACTACCAAATAGTTGATACTGTACGTGATGTAAAACTCTTCATCTAAGAAAATGAAATAGGTATAGATGCAGAATTGTGCAGGAATATGCAGTCGTTGTCCATCTTATCAAGAGCTCCAGATGGAGGTGGCCATGTGTATTATTGCCATTTACACAATTAGACCCAGAGCATTTACTTGAATAGAGGTAGACTCTTATACAGAGATACGTAGATATTGCTATGTATGGAGACAATGTCTACATCCTTGCAAACGTGAAAGCAAATATTAATAAAAAAAAGTGTCATAGGGTTTCACAGAGATTGAAAACGTGAAAAGTATTATTATAGCCATTATTAACATTATTAGACAGACAAAAGTTTAATTTTCTAAATCTTCCACTGCCAAATTAATTCTGATGACAATGATTGGTAGACTAATCAGTAGCCCCAGTGAGCTACTTCCTATCTCCATATTTTAATATTTCCCGTTTCCACAGCTTTTGATGTTTAACCGAGTGGAAAGCTAGACAATATTTCTGCAGCAAAAAGGAATCCCAAGAAGATCTAAATAAGGCTAACAAAAAAGAACAAAACAGAGCTTTGGAATTACAGTTTGTCACTTGTCACTATTTTGCCAGCATTAAAATGAATGATTAGAACGGTTTCCACTGTTAGATTTGATGAAGGAATGAAAGAGTAAATGAATGAATGAAAATACTGATGAAATCTTGGCGATGATGGCTTGAAGAGAAGCCGAGCGGCAAATAATAAATCATTCAACATCACACCCTTTATCAAATTGAATGGCTTGTAAATACAGTTAGGAGACCATTAAATTTCCTCTTCCAAAGATCAGTTTACTAATGGTTATACTTTCCACCGATCCACAACAGAAAGATGACTCCTTGCGGTGCACATGCATTCGCACTCTTCCCCCCGCCCAACCCCCCCACACCCCCACACATGAGCGCCTCTCGTAAAAGTCAGGAAAGCACTGATACAGCAGAACAGGGCTGCCTCTGCTGCACGAGTCAGCCCAGATCAATACCACGGGTCTGTGCTTTCTACCATTCGACCACTTTTCTGGCAAACAAATCCATGCTAGAAATCATTCGAACCATCAGCCTTTTAGTCCACGCACACCAGATACTGAGAAATGCTTTTAGAGCTTAGGTAAGTGCTATCAACACTGTGTCGTTAGCGGGCTTCAAAATGTTTCCAGAAACCTGTTCATTCCCACATTATCCCAACCGGTCATATTTCCCCTCACTTTGCAGATGCAGCTCTCGACCATTCATCTAAATAATGATTATTTGAGTTTTAGGGTGCATCATATTTTTCCACCCAGCAGGGCTACTAAATCAATAAATCACACACAGTATACAGTAAGGAAGCTGTTTTGAAGTTTTCTTATATTTGTAACATTTAATGGAAACTAAACTACATTTTCAAACAAAAATAAAAGATTCTTGAGACATGATGTCATTTCTGTGTCTTTGTTGGTGATACTGATTTGTATGCTTGGTGCACAAAGGAGAAAAATAGGTCAATAAGAGGTTTTGGAGGGAAACACATATGACATAATATTTAATATTTCTTTCTATTAAACTTGCTCTTTGATTTGTGCATCTAACACACTGTTTATCAGTACTCACGAAGAATGTACATTACATTGGTTGACTTGATTCAAATTCTGATAATAAAACAGTACAGAGTGTAAAAATAGACCAAACTTAACAGGAAGTCTCAATAGAGAACAATGAGATATTTTACTATTGTTTCTGTAATACTTCAATAAACTGGCTGTTGACTCGTGTGACTGGACCAGACATGATATGTGTCAATGTTGCATTCTTAAAACATGATCGGAGGACGCTGAGGCTCTAGACTGTTTAAATGTTAGAGGGCATTTAGTTGTTTAAATATGGATTCTTGCTTAAACTTCTCCTCAAGGCATCACTCCAGAAAGTCAGCATGTTTCCTGGGTATGATAACTAGCTAAGGCTGCAGAGATGGGAAATAGATTCTCCTTTTAGTCAGAGCACAAATCCTTTGCCAGGCCTCGGGGGCTGCAGGGATGCGGAAGGATGGAAGGGGAGGCTGAGCAGGAGTGGGGAGCTGGTCAGGCAGACACGGACGGCGCTTTGGCTGGAGGGGACAAGCAGAAGGATTAGATTCTGGGAGACTGGAGGCGGGAGAGGGGGATTGTTTGGGCATTGTGGTAGGAGTAAGAAGCTATGGGGTTGAGAATGAAAAAGAGGGGACATTTACGATGACATCTGAATTCACAACCCCCTAGATTGGACTAAAATGGCCTCATTTTTACGTCTAATATTATGCAGATGGCAATATACAGCAGGATTCTGTCTTTACAAGGGGACCAAGACACATTTGAAAGTAGCAATAAACAGCAATCATCCACTCCGAGAGCTCCTGTAGCCCTTAGGAGACACTTTTTTCTCTGTCAGACTGCAAGAAATATTATATACAACCTACTGCCTCAGAATAATTCCAAGACACACATGGGTACGGCTGAATATTTCCACTAGTACTGTGATGTGCCAAAAAGACAGAAAGAGAATATGTTAGACAAATAATGTTGTTATTTCTGCAGTTCATTACCATATGTTAATATGACAAAGTATTTCACGGTCAAGTAAAAGCGAGTACACTGTTTTTATCATATAAATAGCAATTTCCACTTTATACAATGGCAAATCAGCTGTCCTCCACTACATAAAAGTAGAAGAAGTGTAAATTCGAAATAGCTGCGACCACGTACGCCCATGCATCCAGGCGTTCATGCATTTACACACAAACACTTGACCTCCATGCCAAAAGCGAAAGCTGTGGCCGCCAAAGGGTGGGGAAATATATTTGGACTGACCAACGACCAACCAACTGATAAACTGCTGGTCAAGGCTAAAATTAATAAAAAATGGCAGCTGCTGTATGTCAGCCTATTTGCCTCAAGCTATTCAATGCCATAGATCTGAAACGTATTCACTTATTCAGAGCTAATATGATGTTGCTATACTGTCTTGAACATAATGTTAATGACAGAACAGCGGTACGCCTCCTGTATACTAAATGACAACCTGTGCCTTTATGTCCCGACCTCATCGGTAAACACAAATGGTATTTTTTTTAAACTCAGGTCAACGCTTGAGCTCGACAACTTTGAGCGACGATTGATACTGTTCGAATCACATTCACGAGCAATCTGCGCACATTCACGTTGAAAAACTCTCGCAACTATTTTAAATCATTTTGCAAAACGTATATTAAAAAAAGATAGTCATTTTATACCAAAATGGATTATCTTTTTAATATTATTACTGTATTAAATGTTTTATATTACATTTGGGTATTTATTTTCCATGTTAATAATTTGTGGACTTTGTTTTGAAAGGAGCTGTATGAATAAATGTATTATTATTATTGTTATAATTAATCATTTTAATTTTTTGAAAATGTATGGAAAGTATATTCAGAAGGAAATGTGTTTATTGTGATTGTCCGTCTTTTCTGAATGTGGACAATGCAGCATGTAATGGCCTAAAAATTGCCATGCAACTATGGAGGAGCCTTCTCTGGATTTGCAGATGACAACATGTCATATTAAAAAGCCTTGTCACATCAAAGAGAAAAAGGTACATTAAAAGCCGTTTGATGTGCTTGTATTTGCGGTTGTTATGTAAGCTGAGGGTACTCATTGTTAATTAACATAACTATTGATGTAATATAAAAGCCTCTATAAGAAAAAGACATTTGACTTCATAAGCACTACACCTTCTCATCCTCTCATCCTCCAATTGACATACATCTAGAGGGTTATTTATGAAGACCACACTTTAGGTATTGGTGAATTTTACAACTTCAGAGATGACTACATATCAGATATTAAAACGATGGGATCCGACAGCACAATGTAATAACTTAGCTTAACAACACACACTGGTTATGGTTAAATTGATGAAGAGTGAGATATTCTGAAGCAGATGTGATGATTTGCGTGAGTTAAATCATGAGCTTGAGGTTCAAGGAAATGTCAGGTTATGTTGGAGACTGGCAGCCCATGTCAGATTTTGACATCAAAAATAATAATTTCATAATAGTTAATGAAATCAGATTCAAACTACCTTCATGGGTGGTTTAAATGTCCCTTCACCTGCACTTTGACACATGGCAGTGACGTCACATCCGAGAGCTGTTCTGCATGTTAGCTGGCTGCTACTGCTGCACAAAACATACATCAACCACTTCTGTTGCTAATGTTGTCTGCTGTGATGGAGGACTTCTGCACTGAGCCTAGATATTGCTATGTTGTGAAGAGTGAGGGGATACATCTCCATTATTCACCCAGCCTGCGGCTTGCTGTTTTGTGTCTGTATTGAAAAAAAAAAAATGCACCACCAGTTTGCTAATGTACTCCCGCCTATGTCGTTTCCACAGCAACTGACGCAGATGGGTTATTGTTAATGGTTATATCTAATCACTTGCAAATAACAGTCTGGACAGTCTGTCCTAAAGATTGGAGTTGAAATAAAAAAGAATGTATTTGCCTGCAGCCTTGAATGAAAGGAATAAAAAAAGGGATTCCTGAGGTAAATGGCTGCGGCCAAGCAACGAGGATAGCATTTGGGTGACTGTGGAGCATCAATAATGCCAGTGCTGATTTGCACCACTGATTCCTGATGGAACAGCAGACCCTACTGTTGTTGTGCTCTCCCATAGCACATAGTTCCCGGTCCACTATGAATGCCCAGGAGCTACCTGACACCACTCTGCCGTCAGGTCCCCTTGTCACCCTGCCAAGCCTCACTGATTGTCAGTGCACAGGGCTGCTGGTGCTTATGCAGATGGGAAAGGTTTTCCCTGGCCGCTGCCACTTTTTGAGCAGACTTCCAGCAGAGTCGCAGGTGAGATTTGGTGATTGAATCTCAGGCTTCCAAGTTTACTTTTGTGTTTTCACTGATCTGTGTGTGAACATTTGGCGATCAAGCTGATGACTGCATTGTCTGTACTTTAACTGGCTTGTAGAAATGATTCCCTGGCGTACCATATTTCACAGCAAGTGGTGGCTTAATGGTGGGTACATATGGTGGGACTACAAACCATATAGTGCAGTGACAGCGGGATGTAACAGAATATTAACATAATAATAAAGCACATTTAATAAATAACGAACTAAAAATAACTCAAACGATGATATTTTTGCAGTGGAATAGTACTCCGTTATGCTAATTTTCAGGTTCATACTTGTATTTTGTGTTTCTACTAGAACATGTTTACATGCTTTAATGTTCAAAAAGCACATAATTTATCTCATACTGTCTGTCTAACTATACTTGTATTCACCCTCTTTCTGAAACGCTCCATTTTAGCACCTGTCTCTTTAAGCCTCCCTCCAGAAAAAGCCAAGTCTGCACTTAAAAAGTGAGTTTTTCATGAAATGTCCCCGTAAACCCTTTAGGAAGCATCTAATCTTTGAGGCATTAACCTCTGACTTTTAAGCCAAATTGGCTGATACCCTATTTATAGCACTTTGATTGCATTTTTGCTACTTTGACTGCTTGCAAAAACATATCAAATCAGAGTCAAATGTTGCATAATTTCTAATGAATTAATCACAAAAAATATATTTTTTAATCAATCCAGTTATCTATTTATTTCCAGAGAAGAAATTGTGCTACATAGTGTGGATTAGTCAAAAAATAAAAATACATGATGTGCTTAATAATTTTAGTAATCTAAATGTGGTTTCTATATTTCATTGCTATGAAGAGATTTTTCAGTTGAAAACAAACTGTACTGTACATAAATAAATAAAATATCATCTTACTTTCTATGTCCGATGGGTAACTATGTATTTGTCACAGTTAGTTTGTTGCCAAACTACGCTCTTATCCAGAACGACTTACATTGAACTAACTCAGGGTTAAGTATCTTGCTTATGGGTAGAATGGTGGCAGCCTGGTATTGAACTCCCAACCTTCTAGTGTTTTGTTTGGAAGGCATACCACTAGACCACTAGGCCATCACTAAGATGTGTCACTGTGACCTGTGAAACATGCTGATTATTAAGAAGTTCAGTTGGATGAGCAAAGTACAAAAAGCACACGAGTGTCATACCTTTGAAGAATAATAATCATAATCATTTCTATGGTGTATAGCAACTTAGGTGCAATGTGCTAGGGCAGGGGTCCCCAACCACCGGGCCGCAGACCAGTAAATAATGAAAAATTGTCGTGCATGAAACCGGTCCGTGGTGGTTAGGGTGCTAAAAAAGGTTAGGGACTGCTGTGCTAGTGGATAAAAATGGCTTCTGCAAAGAATGTATGTATGTTTCATACAGAGAGAGCTGAAGGGGGAGGAATCTGTAAGGTTATGAGCACGGGGTGCATTTCATTGAGTTCACAATGAAATGCTTTCAACCGGTGAAGCCAAACAGTTATAGTATACTCAACTGGAATACCCTCAACTTTTCAAGCTGCGGGAAACCTATGTGGCCCTGTTTATCAGTCCTGAGCTGAGCTATATCATGGGTGTACTGGAAGCCAGACTTCTCCTTTTGAATCACAGCTATGTGTCTCTCAGATATTATGAAATGGGTTTTCTGCCCATGTTAAAGGAAACGGCTGATGTCTCAGTGCCCCTGTGATATGAAAAATTCAATTTAAAAGGATGAGAGAAAGAATGCTGTACGGCCTATTTTCATTCCCCCACATTGAGAGATATGAGAATGATGTTCTGTTGTGTGAAGGAAATGATGCCAATCGTACTGCAGAGAAATTCCTTCATAATTCAATTCAATTTTGTTTAAATCCCAATGGCAAGCTCCTCTGCCAAAGCGAGGCAGACTGACAGAGACAAAAAGGTAGGGCTAGAGACTAAGATGGAAGGAGAGGGACTAAAGATTGAGACTGAAACAATGGAGAGATAGACACGGAATCGCAGAGAGCAGCCAGACTTGCTGAAAGGTAAGAGGAGGAGACAACAATACATAGTGAAGGGGGATGCAGATGGGAGAAAAACATTTTAGTAATGATTCATTTTGATTACTGTGGCGTTTTAAGTAGAGACAACTAATTTCCTTTAATTGCTTCTCTGCAGCATCTGACAGAAGCAGAGAAAACAATTATTGCTGAGATTTAACAGTAAAAACTGTTCTTTGTGAAGTAGTGTTCAGACTGGTAGACTAGTGTATCGTAAAAAAGATATTTTGTTATTCTAAATGAAGCAAAATTAGTTACAAAAAGTGCATGTAAACTCTGATAACCTACAAGAGTTCCCAGAGTGTGGGACCTAGAATTTCCATTTAGTTACAATCTTTGTGAGTACATCCTGGCTCTGGCATTTTGGGCGTGTATGCAGGAATCAATGAGCTGCTGCCTCTGAAGGCAGAGAAAAAATGAGCTGCACCAACAAATATGACAATGAAGAAGTGCACCTCTCAGTGTATGCAGCATGCATAAAACCATACAGACTGAAGCAGTTGCAAAGGAAATGCATATGGAACTGTTTTTATTTTCCATTCCACCATTATGTCCTCCATTCTCATCCAATTTCTTTCTCTCTCTCTCTCTCTCTCTCTCTCTACAGGCTCTCTCTCTACAGGCACTCACACACACACCCACACACACAGTTGTTTTTGTAGGTGCAATAGCTCCAAGGCAAGCAGCGTGGAATTGGAGTCTTCAAAGAGTCTTGGATTATCAAAGAGACACAGCTACCAGAAAACTAGGGGACACGCTGGAGAGGGGGGAGGGAGGAACATAAGCGGGAGGCGGGAGGGGGAAAGAGTGCAGAGGAGTCAGCATGGGTTTGGGTGGAGGATGAAGTGATCAGACAGGGGAGGGGTGGGGGTGAGGGAAGGATAAAGACCAGAAGTCCCTTTGTTCGCGTACTGTAAATGGAGAGAAAAAAAGGCTGGAGTGAATGCATTAAAAAACAATCACATAGACCTTAATGGTCTTGATAGGCAAGACTGAATTCACATTCTTCACTGTCTGTGCTGCCGCCTATTCTGGACTTTTTCTTTTTCCCGGCACAGAAGATTTCATTTCAATGGGAGCATTGGCCTTGAAATACCATAATGTTGTCACAGTAAAAGCAAGTATTACGGCAGCAGGACCCACCATGTGTGAATATAGCTGCCACATCTAATGACAAATCTGACTGTTCACGCCATTCCATATGACAGGATGTGGGAGTGCTGGTGTGAATGCATCAGCCTTCGACAAAAAGCTCGCCGTCAGCCCCTCTGTCCCACAATGAGCTATGGATGTCTCTTTTTTTCCTCTATTACAAGAACACCTCTCACCATAAAACACATTTCAAGTCAGTGTATGAAACTGATTCTGGTCGGTTCACTGCTGTCAGCTGCGGGGCATCATCCAGCAATGATCCTGTCCCACTGCCTCAGCTACCGAACTTGAACCTCCCACCATCACTGACCCGATTTGAACTAAAATGACTCATGATGAGAGCGTAAAAATGCTCCTAACACACAATGTCAAAAACAAATCAGAGTCCAAAAAGTAATCTTCCTCTCACAGCGCAACTCTTCTCGAAAAAATGTGGTTATTGTGAAAGATGGGTACTTGTGAACTAAAGTGTTCCCCGCTGCCTGCATCCGTTTTGCAATTTTGGGGAATGCCGTGACATCTTTTGTTCTGACAGTGTAGTATGAGAGTACGAGAGTTGTGTCTATGCAGCGCAAATTGTTCAACTCTCCTCACCTCTGTTCACACAGACCATGTACAGTGTGGGTTTAATGGCATCAGTTATTGAAGGCACTCATGTACACGAACAAAACAACATCATCCAAAACCGCCTGAACAAAGTCCAAAAAGTGGAAACCACGGTGAGCTGATATAACGAAGTGTGTGCATAGAACACATGCAACATTAAGAAAATAAATACCTGTCATTCTAAGTATAGCAACTGTGCAGCAGTTATTTTAAGCTTTTTACAAATCATATAATTAGCAAATCATTCAATCAACTATAATTGAAGCGTCAGTAGCAGTCATTTATTTAAGTTTGCGTGTGTGTATAGTAAACGTTGATATACAGAGTGAGCCAGAGTTAATTAATAACACATAATATATTTTGGTTAATTGGTATTTTTTTCTGACATAAGGAAATGCGATCATGGAATTGGGAAACACACATGTAATATTCTTTGGTGTCAAGAGAGATTTGGAGGCGAGGGATGAGCTTTGGGGAAGCCAGAGAAAGGATCAGTGGTAAAACTTAATTGGGAAGGGCACAGGATTAAACATTTGATTGGTTTAGGGTTTAGATGGTTATGTCTTTCTACCGACCCTCTCATTGTCTTAAACTTTGGGGGATGAATATGCTAATATGAGCTCAAAAGGGTCAAAATACATTTTAAAGAATGTGCACAATTTAGTAGAGTTGGGGGTTTTCAAGTGATGTGCTACTAGACACTGTGGAAAGGAATAAATGCTCCCAAGAGAAGCAAGAAATACATAGGAGAAATAAGGACACAGTATAGAGAAAAAGAAGAAAAATTAAGTCAGAAGAACATACAGTTTAGATGGAAAGGAAGTGCAGAAGCTATTATCTGCCACACTGGAAAGTAAAAAGAAAAGAACTGGAAGAAGAAGAAAAGAAATATATTTTACCAAAGATGAACTTGTTATGAAAATAGTGGAAACAGCAGGAGAGTGAAACTCCACAAATATAACACGACTAGGAGGAGCTTTAGTGACGGCAGTCTAGAACAACGGAAGAGGGTTTTAAGAGTCAGACTTTTTGAACCTTGAATATAACTGAGTTTTAATAATACACTGCAAATGTTTCATAATATCAACATTTTAAAGACTGAATGGCTGTTACACGTTACCATGATCATCCATTAACCATTAGGCTTTAACCCTTTGTGCGCTGAAATATGGTGTGCTAGTGCCTACATTGGTGTTTTTGCTTTTAGTGATCTGTACAACCTAAGCTAAAAGGTTATGCAAGTCAATAAAACCTAATAACTGATAAAAGTATTGATTGAGAATATTTGAAAATATTGAAAAAAACATGAAAAAAAGTCTGAACCCTCCAAAATCAATTTTTCATGACCAGCTTCTGACGCCACCGCACGTTTTCATTCGATTTTGCAGCAAACATATTGCAAATTGCACATCACAAGCTTCCAACATGATGAATAGAAAGACAGAAGACTCAAACAGCTACGTTTTAAATCTCTCATTGATATTTATTGAAATATTCTTGAATTTGAAAAATAAATGTCAAAGTTAGTTTAGAGTGATGACCTATGGGATTGTGACCTTGAGTGTACATTTATACAGTTGTCTGTGTTTTTCATTATCTAATACACTGTATAAAGCACTATATTTAAGTGTATTGCTTTATTTCCCCAATGTAAAAAGTTCAGGTCAACAGGTTTAAAGTTCCATTAGTTTCTCATTGAGTGGTTAAGCTCTATATAACTTCATTTCAGTTGCTCCTTAGACCCAGACATTAACACTCCCTTTGAGGCCAAAGTATATTTGCAGCCTAAATTCCTGCAAGCATAACATCAGTTGCATTTAGAGCAGTTATGAATAAGAGAGAGTAGAGCCAGCACGGTGCAGGGAAAGTGAAAGCAAGAAAGATTTGAGGAAGTAGACGGATGATAAGAACACTATACTTAACCCTTGTGTTGTCTTCGAAAGCTGTTTCTGTCCCTTGTGTTCGCGGGTCATTTTTGACCCATGATTTAAATCCAAAACACTCAAATATAATGACTATCATCCAATAGTGTTTGTACTACATCATAACTAACTTATTATGCATTCATAAACATACAATCCTTTGTAATTTTATTTTACCCACAACATTTCAATGCACTCCTGGGTCTTCTCAGACCCGGACACCAAATTAGTTTTAGAGAGACCTTCAGAATTGGCTAAAATGATCCAAATCAGTTTTGTAGTGTTTATGTAGCTGTTGTGGAGGAGATCTCATGAAGCCTTGTTCCAATAAAAAAAAACTAGATGATAGTTATGATATCATTTTAACTTGAAACGGGTCACGACAGACCCCAATACAACATAAGGGCTAGAAACACAAGTCTAGTCTGTGTTATAGTGAGGGCTTTGTTTCCCTTTTATATACAGTACATACACAATATAATGTCTTTTTTCACATTCAGATGACTTTACTGTCCATTATATTTACATAACATGGAAATGTATCTTTAACAATGACATTTAAGACAACACACAAACCATCCACAACAATACATGACACTACATGAATCTTAAATTGACCAAATGGCAGTAATAGAAGTGATAAGTGGAGTGTTCTTCCACTGGCATGTAAGTCCATCAACTTCACAACAGTGACTGATTATTTAACAATAAATAAATAAATGCCCATTAAAGAAGTGACGTTGTTGGAGGCAAAATGTCCTAAAAAGCAGCTTTAATGCTTAGGGTTAAGATAAGACCTTCAAGATCACTAATCGGCTGCACATTGGAAACACAACAAATGTAGTTGTGAGAATTAGTCTCTCACCTAACTATGGATTCCCATCTGTCTTGGAGCATATTTCCTCCACTCCCAATATGTAACTTTCCTTTCATTAAAGAAGGCTTGAACTAGTGGTGTTTGAGAAATACTTGTTTAATCGGGTTTAGTCTTTCTGTGCACAGGTTTTCTGTAGGGGGACTTTTTTCCCCTGACCTGCCTTACCCTTTAAGAAGGAGTTAACTTCCCCTTTAAGATGTCTTTGTGGGTAATTTGTAATATAATAATATTAGTCAATTCCAAAAATGGGGATGTTAACTTGTTTATCAATTAACAATAATGTATGTTAAGTATTGATTATACATCTTGAGAGGGCACATTTGATTAATATATTTTGTCAATTGAGTGCAATTGAGTACAAATTAGATCCAAATGAGTGGAGATTGATGCCGAGCTCCATCCTGATTTGCCACAGACAGTAGGTGACAGGGTATAAAATATTTTTGCAAGACAGCAAACTGCTTGGTCTGTGTTTCTCAAAATGAAGGAAGGCCAGTGTGTACCAGAAATGTTTTTTTCTCATTAGTTTTCTACAAAGAAAGCCGAAGCAAAAGGACTAATTAAATGGTTTATGTTTTTGTGGCTGGTCCATTCTTTCCACTCACATTACCAACCGTACTCAAGAACAACACCATCACGACACAAGAAAAACATGGTGACAGTGATTTTAATACTTCCAGAAATGTGGTTTCAACTTAAAACCCAACGCCGTCTGACCTCAGCAGGATATTTTAGGTGGCATATATTTGCACCGTGTGCCTCTGTGCCTCTGAAACACGAACATCACAAGCTCCTCTGGTGAGCTGTGCACTGGTGTAGAGTTCACTTCTTTTTAACGGGAGTGAAAGGAGCTGATTTAATTGGCTATGATATTGTAGCAGCCGGCTCTTACCGCAACTATGATATGTAATTTATTCTAATCTGGCACCTATTACTGCACTGCAGGTAAAACATATTTTGGTCAAACCCAAATGATCCAACATTACTAACTTGAGCCGGCATCTGGGCTTGTAAGTGTGAAGTCCATGATGTTCTATGCCAAGAGCGAGAGACATCAAATTTTACATAAATGTCTGGAATTGGCCCTTAAGTTTGTCAGATCACATCTGGTCATGCTCTATAATGCTGCTGAGCAGACGCCTTGGCAGCTTTGCAAATTGCGATAGCTATGTGTGTTTGGCCTGTATGGGTTCTGAGCCCTCCAATGGTCAATTGCAACTATATTTTCTATCTAAATAATGTCCCTGGGGCAAGTTTCCAATTCAATCTCCAACAGCTGCGGTCCTAAACAGAACTGAATTAAGGAAAACTTAGAAGCAATGCTCTAACAGAAAGAAGGAGTAAAGTTAATAGACCGACTTCCCACCATGCTGATTGTAAGGAGAAAGAAGTCAAAGACACAAACTCATTTGGACTGTTTGCGTACTCAATTCAATATCATTTTCTACCTGAAAGTAGAGATTTTTGCCTGACATGGATTGCGGCTGATATTTCACAGTACAAATTGTACTGAATTGTGTTTAGACCGCAAACGGTTGCTTCAAGTTCTGTGAAGCCAATCCATATTTACTGTTCTTAAACCCAGAGAAGAAGTCATCGCACCTTAATTAATAGCTGTCCGTGTATCAGTATGAACTGTCAGTCTATTCACAGTCAGCAAGGAGTGGTAAGCACAATTGAACAACGTTTACGTCACTTAAATGTTCTTATACTTTTGGAATCAAATAGCAGATTGTAGATTTGTCAAGCTTTTTTCTTTCCTCATATGTCTCCTTTTCCTGTAATATACTTTAAGATAAGCATTGACCAAAGTGTCACTCTGAAAGACACATGAGGAGTTAATAACACTAGAAGGGGTTGACAGAAAAGAGAAGAGGATGGCTGATGGTTGGAAGTAAAGAATCAGGCATGAGAAAAATTAATCCCCAATATCCACTCCCTGCTGGGTACCTTATTGCCTCTCAAACCTCCCATCTTCACAGTTAATATCTCTATTGCTGTAGCATCTGTCTGAGAAGCATGAATATACTTCCATTTGTTTGAACTTCAACATAATTGGATTGGGGAGAGGGATGAAAAAGCCTTCAACCATACTTAAAACTTATTTTTTTTCCTTTTTCTGGCCATCCTCTAATATGTGCGCCGCGAGAGCGTGCGTGTGCATGCACATGTATGCGTTGCTATTAATAGCATCTCTCATGGTCTCGCTTGTCTTGATTTGTTACCCTACATCAGAGATGTCCCGATTGGCAATACATTCCGAGAGCTGGATGATTTGGGAAGTGTGTCTGCATCTCGTTCTTGCACTCAAACTAATCCTTTTCGATGCAACTGGATGTGGAGCCCTCATGTTCCTCCATCTTTTCAAGGAACTGAAAAATCATGTTTAATTAGATTCATAGTGACCTTTTTCATCTCTGGCTACAAGCGCCCAGTCACTGCTGAAGCAAGATGTGCTCTCAACATTGATCTTTCCGCAGACTCGGAGATTGAGAAGAGCCCGACGCAGTGAAACGAGGCAGAAAAACAACATATCAAAAATCATCAGATGAAGAGATTACTCTGTTTGAGTGAGCTGCTCTGTGTGTTGAGGCCTTTTGGAGCTAGCGTGTTTTCGTGCAAAGAACTCTGTAATCCACCTACTGCATCTCAATCACAGTGCAAACAAACTCTCATTCACAATTATCAATTCCCTGCCCTCTGTCTCATCGCCCATTTGCCAGACATGCACATGTAATCCTAACCGCCTTTCTCGTTCTCAGATCCTACCTCCACTCGCTTCCTCCTTTTCGCATCCCACCATGCTGCTTTGCCTTCCTGCAACAGCAGTCTGCAACAGAGCAATGATCTCCCTGCAGGCTTCAAACAAAAGATGACTTATGCGTTCCATCCGGGGGAAAAAATAGATGCCAGGCTGATGAAGGCAACGCATTGTGATCTGCCTTTTCCAGCGGAGTGACATATTTTGGTCATATATGCAAGCATGTAATTGAAGCACATATAGTCAAAGCTAAATTTAGTTTATATATTTATAACCACTAAAAGAGGAGGGGAGTGAATCTTTCGATGCATAGCTGTGCTGATTTCAGGATCTACTCCAGCCTGTTGTGCGCTAATAAAGGTGGTGTGGCAGATTATGACATGAAAGCAGAAAGTGTGTATACGATTATGGAGTTTTTATATTTGAAAAGGTTATATCAACTGACACACAAAGGCAAACCTTAGACAAAAGGTAACATTTGTTCATGCTATACTTGTGCAAATAAACACTAGTATTTCTAAATTCTCAGTAATTCCAAGAAGAACACGTTCCTAGTTTTAGAAAAATAAGTGCATCCTGTTGCATAAATTAAATTGGTAGGCTGAGACTAGCTGCCTCTTTATTTGACTTGGCAATTTCAAAAATAAACTTTACACAAAATAACACTAACCCTGGTATTTTGAGTAATTATTCAACAAATCACACAATAATGCTTGACACAACTTTGACTTGGTGTGTAGGATTGCTGTCCATCACAAGCAATATCTAGGTTCTTTTGTAGAAAACAATGTTTAAAGAAATCAATTTTTGGAAGTTGTGAATGGATTAAGAATGTTATAAGATAAGAAGCTCTATCCTTACATGAATCAATGTTTCCCCCTACCCCTAGCTATTAAGACATCTAAACAAACTGTCTTTCCCATTGCAACGTAGGGAATTCTCATTTTCAAAATATGAGCAGATTTGATATGTTTGTCACAATCCCTCTGCAGCTTCGGCATCACTGTGGGGGATACACCAGATGTAGTTGATACAGATATAGTATGATATTGATGACAGATTTGATTAATCTACTGATTTCTGAAATTTTGGTGCGAGCATCCACAATGGGCTTTAGCGCCCCAAAGCACAATATCTAGTATGAATACACTATTGCCATATCCTTTCAAAACTCATTGGAGTCATATCTGACATATTTATGGCTCATCATGTCATATCGTAGCCATCAGAGTACAAGCACCATGAACCATTTAAATACTGTGGGCCATGCTGTCATCTCCTTTTAGCAACATATGTCTGATAGATGCATAAGAAGAGGCACTCAACTGGATTATTTTTATAGTGCTGCAGGAAAGCATGAGACCAAGACTTGGTGAGTTTACTGGCAGGAATTGTTTTTGCAAAGAGGCCTTTTTAGCAGAATAAAAAATTGACACTTTCACATTGAATTGAATGCATGAGGGTCACAGATGTAAAATGTAACAAACCTGAGCCATATCTGGATAAAGAATGGTAAAATATATTTTTAAAGAAGTACAAGTTAACCGTTGCACCTAAGAAATCTATAATGATCCTTTGTGTGCACCTTAACAGAGTTGCCTGGCAACAGAACTAGAGCTCTGCAGTGAATTTAAGTGTCAAACGAAATACATGTGTAATCCAAAAGCAACATGGATTAAATTTAAGACAGTAGGAGAGCCTCTTGGACAAGATTTCAATAGTTGAGGTGGGAAACGTGACTTGGAGAAAGGCGAATCATTTTCTGCACCTTAATGACTCTCAGACTCAGACTCGCACCTGGTTGAATGAGCACAAAATAAGCACAACTAATTAGCTATCGTTAAAAAAAAAAAACTGTGCTGTCCAAATGGATGCCGTTATTCATCTGCCTTCAAAAGGGAGCTGGGAAATATCACGAGGGTGGACCTGATGCTGATAAATCATGATTGCATATAGATCAGTGTCATACCTTTTTCCTCTGAATTATTGATCAACTCATAGGCATAGCTGCTGTTTGAAAACACATTTCCTGTTCATGTTTGACCACTAAAAGCCGCTTCATAAGTGACACATCAAAAAAACAGGTTCATGGAAAACAATGCTTCAAATGTGCTTTATGAATAAACAAGATTAAAAATGTGAGAAACACTCTTGCTAAGTCCCCTTCTCAATGCAAACACACACAAATAAGAAATGTTTTATAAGCAAACTGCTTATTTTCTGCTAAACAATATGAAGCATTCACACAAAGGGACCCAAATGAGCATCTGATTGAAGATAGAATCAGTGCCCAAGCGACCCATCACAGAGCCTCTCAATCCCACATATGCATGATTAATACATCAAACAACATCAATTATCTTTCCTTTTCCACTTGTCAATGAGCACACACACGCACACACACACCCTCATACGCAGTATACGGACAAACTCACACACTACACACATGCGTACACAGACAGAATGTACCCAAATCCTTCCAGGACTGTGCGTGAACACACAGGCCCTGCCCCCTCCATCATGGTTAATACATCAAACAGCATTAGCTTCCTGGATTCCTGAAGCTTAGACAGACACGGTTCTGACAGCCCATGATTCCTCACTGGCTGCCTCCCCCTCTAGCTTCCCCACTTTCTTTATTCCCTATGAAGTCTGTTTTGGTGGTTACGGAACATGCTGCCAAAATAGATTCACTTACATATTACCTTTTGCTTTTTGTAAGCTTGTATAATGTCATGTTAGAAAGCCATCTCTACAATAAGATGACACTGCCGAGCAGCTTTAGAGGCTCGGGAGACGTAACAATAATAACCGCAAGCCCTGATCAACAAACTTCTTTATATCGTAAGATTTCCATATTTTTCTGACATCAGCAGGTATTTATAACCACATGTATACAGGGGTTGCTTTTGTTTCACCGGTTCATGGACATAAAATGGAGTCCCAGATCAGCATAAAACCAACAGTGTATTCAAATCTAACCTTTACAATTGAAATATGTTTTTTTTTTTTTTTTTGGCCATATACTGCAACATCAATGAGCAGGTGGTCTATTGGATCACGGTTTACTAAAATAAACACTTATCTTTAGCATAAAGTGCTCTGTAATTACCATGAGAGGCGTGTGTCTTTACAATGCGGTCCTGCATATGATGTCCTTTCGATTTTACGACGCTTTCCGCATGATATTGATTCAAACTTGATTTTAAAGATCTCTTCAGTCTAAATTTAATAAACAAGAATCTTCGACTTTTCCTGTAATGAACGTCAACCACAAAGGAAGTATTGGTGGTAGTATATCTCCCCTAATATTGACAAAATGTCCGTTTTGTGATGCTTGCAGAGTCAAATGTATAAACATGTTCCCTCAAATCTCCATTTGTTTTCATTTCACTGCGTATTCACTGTGTATTATCACAAACACTATAGCGATCCTAAAATGTTTAAAATCCTTGCAATTTAAAGCCCAATATTAACCATATTCTAATACAAATGTCATGCTGTTGTTTGTGAACTGGTGGTATATTAATTATTATCAAATCTTTTTGTTTTGTTTTGAGCTAACAAGTGATTTACGAATGAGCTTCTTCAGCACCAAAGACAGACGCAGCGCTGATATTTTTCCACAATACTTCCATCGGCCTAAAGTAGTAACATGAAGGCACTTAGCAGATTGCTTCAAGATTTTTGAGTGGTATTCAATGAGTACAGCTCCTTGATAAACACAAAAAGTAAATGAAAAGGGGTTGTGTGTGTTACGAATAGCCTACTGGGCTGCTGATAGTGTAGCTTAAGTGCAGGGAGACTCACATGTGGCCCGCTATACTGCAAATCCTCAGAAAGAGGATAAAGAGGCTTTAGAATCACATTTACAGCACAGGAGCAGCATCCCGCAGATAAATACAGATCATGGTATTTGACCCTGTCCATCAGCACATTGAAAGGCTCTTGGCTTCTACACTATAGAATCACAAACCAGGCTTTGTCACTCACAGATCCAGGGCAATAACTCTAAATAATAGATGCAGTTTGTGAGACTAACAAGCAAGTCAACTATGACTTTTGAGTTTTCCAGAATTCCACTTTCCACTTTTATTTGATCCGTTAAATTAAAAACATAATCTTGATTTTAACTCTCACTCTTGTTTTTGAAAAAGCATAAGAATGCAGAGCCCATTTGTGAAATATGTTGTACGTCGCCCGGATCAATATGCTTCCTAAAAGCCAACGTACCATATTTTTTACTCATAACATTCCACAACAACCTTAAATGTCAATACTGATCACCATCTGCTAGACATTTTATCTGCTACATGAAAGGAATTAACTTCACAAGATTACAGAAATCCGATGGCAGCAGGAGCATGGATCCTGCTCCTCTAACCATGGATGTACTGTTGCTGCTGAAACCAATAGCCTATGTGTTCCTAAGACATTCCTGAGGAAATATGAAACCTGCAGTTTGATAAAATCTGGAACACGATAATATTTTATATTTATTGATATGTATCCTTACAGAGAGCTGTCATGTCTCGTCGAGTTTGTTGAGTTTTTCCATGTTGTTTTGTCACTTCCTGTTTTGTTTTATTTTGTACCTACCTCTTGTTTCTCAACCCAGATCCCTTTACTTCCTGTCCTTGTGTGGTTTCCCTCCATCGTCCGCCCCTGATTGTTTCCACCTGTTCCCAGTCACCTCTTGTATAAATTGTCCTGTCTTGTGCCAGTTTGTCTTGTCATATCCTTGTCAGAGCGTATGCAAGTACCAGTGATCCATGAAGTGTGCTTATCCGATAATTTTGTATATCCTCCTAGTGAGTGTTTTCAGTTGTTATTTTGATTTATGGAAGTAAAGTTTTGTTTATTCTACACTTACCCTTGTGTCTGGAGTCGTGCAATTGAGTCCTCCTTCCCTGTGTCCGAGTCATAACAAGAGCTCAATGTGTACATCTGTTTATTAATTTCTAGTTCTGTTTTCTTGAAGAGAAAACACTCTCAAAGCTCTAATGAATATAATTAATGAATATGGACGTGATTTTTTAATAGTAGGTTTGTGTTTTATTAGCATTGGAGCTTCATTGTCCCCACAATCTAAAGGGAAGAAAGACTGCAGGTTGGCTCTTAACCGTTTGTTTACCTGTTCACAATGCACCTTAATGCATCTGATTTTGACTAAACAACATGTTCCAACTCTAGGTATTTTCAAAATAAAATGATCTGGCCTGAATATGGGGCAGTTTCCAAATCTTTCCTTTTTTTAAATAATGTTTCCGATTTCCCCACAACAAAAAGATACAATACGATCGATACAAACAGCATCAAACATCCAATCCGCTTTCCTCACTCCAAATAAAAAAAAAAATATATATAATTACAATAAAATATAATAAAAAATATGAAAAACGAAAGTATGTAAGTACAAGAGATAGACATATTAACACAATCATTCTGGCAGTACATAATTATCTTACATAATGTTGCTGTGCCTTTTTGTGGTTTATTTTATAGATAAATACAGAAGCCCTCGGTACCTAACCCTAACCTCCTCCAACTGCATCTATATGAGTTCATATCATAGAGACCCACAATAGCTTGTCAGGGGAGAGGTAAATAATTAAACTGGATGGGAAAACATCATACATGAGCTGACATCTCATGTTTATTAATTATTTTTATGTGACAGATACACTGCATAGAAAATTCCCTGAAAAGAGAACAGTCCCAGACTGTAGTATTTATAGGTTATAGTTTGCAACTCTTTATATAAAAAGTAATGCATATACAATGCAACAAATAATGTCTTACTGTGCAGAACAAACGAGAAAATACAAATGACAATGAAAGTAACAAAAAATGACAGTCAATGAAGGTGTCGTGCTTAATGTCTTGAGAAAATGGAAATAATGAGGGCCTATCTGAAATCTTTATTGTATGAGATGCGCTAACTGCCGATTGTCTTAAGATTCTTGATTATTGTAGAAGATGCTTTAAACAACGGCCTTGCACACCAATTAAAATGCAAGGAACGCCATTGAATACATACAAGTAATGTTAATATTTAGTTTTAATTGAACTCTGGTGCGGTTCAACCCCTGATGTGGTTCGGTTGGTCCCAGATCGTATACCGATTTTAACCCTAACCCT
Organism: Cottoperca gobio; assembly: GCF_900634415.1. Lineage (NCBI taxonomy): Eukaryota > Metazoa > Chordata > Actinopteri > Perciformes > Bovichtidae > Cottoperca > Cottoperca gobio. The sequence goes on from NC_041368.1 coordinate 12,156,949, forward strand.
ATTGCAGTGAACCAAAGGCTTATTTGAAGCTATTGTTCAGCACTTAAATGATTGTACCTATTTGAAGCTAATGTACCTGCAAAATTCTTGCTGTTCGGAGTTGTATCCTCATGATTGTTGACACTTATTGGAAATTAACTGTAATGTAAACGATAGGTTAACATGAGTGGGAGAGGACTGACCGGAACAAGGAACACTTAGGCAGCATTACTGCCGGCATCACCAAACGTATCTACCGCATGTTCTCCTCCAGGTTGCTTGGTTACAGTTCTTTCCGCACTTGTTGTTTACATTTTCCACCAGCAAACTTTTGGACCAATAAGAAAGACTTTTGCGAGTACATTTCCGGCCCTACCCTCAGCGGGTCCGCTTTATTTTGTATACTGTGATACTGAACCAGACTGAATAGAAAATGAACCAAATTTTCTACTAGCTAAATGGTCTATAGCTGGTGAAAACACCCTAAATTAGCTTTTAGATTAATCTTGTACCATACAGCTATTGTCAGATGAATAATGAACTATATTATTACCCACTACAAACAAACATCAACACCTCGCCCTTACTATAGACCATTTCAACACATATGATTAGGTGCAGTATCCTCACACACAGACGGTTCAAACATTTTTGTCTCACAGTTTGTTCAGCTTTGCAATACTGGTAAGCACACATGACCTGCGAGCCCGGTTTGTTTTGGAGGGATGCCACCATATGTTGTTGTACGGACTAAATAGGGTATGTGATCCCTATCTAATAATTCCTTTCCTCACCACTCGGTTTCTATATGTTTCTGAGTGAGAATCTAACATAACACAAAGATCTTTGCTTTACAGAAACATGTTTTGTAGATTGTCCTTGCACAGTGAATTTGTATTTTATTAGTTCCAGGCGAGGACCAACCCCTGGGTAAGAAAGCCTATCTACAGATATTTCTTGGAGTTAAGTGTTAAGTAGGATTCAAATCATCATGCAGAGGCTGCCATAATGGTATGATACTTCTGCTACTTATAAAAAGCTTCAGCAACACAGACAATAAAGCTATATTTTCCTTCAAATCTAAACTGATTTACTGGATTTCAAACACTGCGCATCATCAGATAGGCCTGGATTGATAACCGTGTTATTTGATGAAGATAATGAACAACCACTCCAGGAATTCAGCTGTGTTTTCTTCCTTCAGACATTAGAGGCATATGAGAAAAAAATAGCTCTATTTCCCTGGTGGCATTTTAGTGACATTTTGATGAAGCATCTCTGGTGACTTGGAAAGAAATGTTGTATATATGTTCACATAAAAAAATCAGTCTGCGCCTGATAACCACCTTATTTCATCTATCAAATCGATTGCACGAGCCAAAATCCAGATGACCACCCTGAATCAATAAGAGGAAATTAAATGTGTCTTCTTTATCTAATCTTCATGCATTTTCACATTGTGTTGGATGGGTGTGCTGACTGAAGCAGTGGCAGGGAGGTTAAGTTTTAGAGTAAATACAGTCATGGCAGGTTTTCACTAGTGTTGGAGGTGGTTTGTCATGCTTTTCTCCTTTCCAAAACTGAATGAGAGCAGACCTGGATGACTCATTGGCACAACAGTAGTAGGTTCCTGCCTTATTTATGAGAGCTGGTGGTTTTCTCCAGCGTGTCTCCTAGGCCCAGTGATTCATGAATGGACTAGACAGCCTGAGCCTGCAATTGTGGAGGTGCATTGGGAGCAGTGGATATTGAGGATTAATTTCTTTCGTGTCAGACTGTTATTCCCAACCCCCATCAAATCCATCTCTCTCTTGCTCTCCATCTTCAATGACTTTCCCATTTCTTAGTTTAATAGAGTGAAGCACAATTATGTGTCCACCGCCTGACAAATGGTCTGAATATTACGATTGAGCAACCCTATGATATACTGTAGTATGTATTATGTTGTTGTTGGTGGTAATGATTTAGACACCACCAAATTCTAGCTTGTTTTCCAAGTGCATATAGGGTTCCAATATTTACATGAGGACTAAGGCAGAGAGAACAAGTGGGCCTCTTATATATTATGCAGAATGCTGCAATCAAACGTTCAAAGAGTGAATGAAACAGAATATCTGCGGTGCTAATGCAGCTAAGCTCAATTATGTCATGGCTAAAGTAGGATCTGGGCATTTTCTTGCTCTCTGTCTAAACTGCATTGTCTTAGCAATCAAACGGGGAATGCCCACTCGTGTGATTGGCTAACATGACAAAAATCATGTCACATCTTGTGAAAGTTAACTTGAAATGTAGCCCATGTCTCCAGTTTCAGTGACACAGTAGGTGTCCAGAGGAATCTTTGAAATAGATGACTATGTCCTGGTTTCAACAGTAAGTGTCCCCAGATATTCAGTTTTGGCAGATTGCTAAATATTCCTCTCTACGTAATGTTCCTTCTGCATCCTGACCCACAAAAATCAAACCATAAAACAAACAGCCATAACCCCATGTGGGCTTATTCCTGCAGCTGTTGATGGTTGCTCAGCTGCTGACATGCCAGTCAATCACAACTGAAATAGTTTGAACCGTCCTCACGACATTGATTGTGAAGCAAACTCCTGCTGTCTGACAGGAGAGTATGCTGACATTTTGCATTTCACCTCAACAAAGACAAATCGTTCAACAAAGACCACTTGCTAGAATTGCTTCATCGTCGGTTCATACTTAGGCAATTTATCTATATCCAGAAATAGCAACGTCAAGGGTTGTTTCTGAAAATAAAGGACAGTTTAACCTTTTTAAAGTGCAGTACAACTTTATGATCACTTTGGCCTGCATTTTGCCCAGTTCTGCATACAGCCAGGTATATACAGTGTGTTATGCTGGACTCAACCGATGCAGGCTGTTCTCATACACTGTCCGTAGCTATATCTGTGAAAATGAATGAGCCGTAATTTGTATATATATCCCATGAAATAAATTCAATTGTGAAGCAGGAAGTTTAAAGAGTCTGCATGGGAAAGAGGTCTGGGTGAATGGTGGGTCCGAAAATACCAAACTTTAACCCAGAAGAAGCGTTTGTGACCTGTGGGAAACCAGAATTTATTTATTTGTCACTTAACTTCCGTACTGAAGTAACGCCATTACTGTAGTTATTTGAACCCAAACCACCACCTTTTCCTTTAAGTTATTTTGTTACCTAAACCCAACCAAGTTGCCATATAACAAGTGGGAATTGACATGTGTTGCTGGACATTGGTAGGAGAATACAAGAAAAAGAGCAATAGGTTAAAAAAGGTTATTTTTCTTTATTGGATAGAACATATAGTTAGACAGGAAAGGGGGAGAGAGACAGAGGGGACGACATGCAGTAAATGGCCACAGGTCCATTCGAACCCGGGCCACTGCGGTAAGGACTCAGTACATGGGCACCCACTCTATTAAGTGAACTACTGTGACACCCATACAAAAGTTTCTAAAGGGTGAAAAACTTATTTGCATTTACTATAAAAGAAGTAAGTGCTGCAGACTTCTAAAGACTGATAACACTATTTTCTCCTGGCCCACTCAGTGTGGTTATTAGACAGCTTCCTGGCTGATCAATGTGTTAATTTGATTTATAAAGAACAAGATATATCGAACTTAGCAATTACTAAGGGTTGCACCAAATGAATGCAGAGAAGCTCCAAGCACACCCACAAAAAAAAATTCTGTGTCACAGTGTAGCTCTGATCTGTGGGAAAACAGATGCAGATCTGTGCGCATCCTTCACATCCTAATCCCATTTTATGGTATAATCTGTTCTCTCGTAGTCCTCTCATAGTTCAACAGTTATTGTCAAGTATTGCTATTTGGACTCGAGCATGACATATCATCTCAAATTTCATCAGATTTAGGTTGTTCACCTCTGCTTCACATTGTCATTTCTGACATTGTTAAAATGTGAGGGGGAAAATCACAACGCCAGTAAATTCAAACTCAGTTATGAAATAGAGTTTTTAAGCTTTCAGATACACCTCTCTGACACTGCTAATACAAGATAGGCTACTACCCTCCAAATAATGTCTGCCTCTTTTGTTATTTAATATATCACATACTAGTCCATTTTCACTATGACAACATAAGTACAAAGGGAATATTACAGTACAATACATCAAAAGAAATAACTCTGAAATGCAATGGTACTTCAAAACTCGTATTTCTTTTACTAGATATTATTATGGCTTGTGGTTTGTAGCTATGATGCAGCAGGTAATGGCATAGCCAAACTGTCACTAGAATAACAATATTATACGTTACTGTGTGTTGAACACATAAAGTATTAAACTAGAGAGCAGACCTCCTGCCAAGACCAGCGGTGCATTCTATTGCTCCTCGGATGGTCCCATCTCCCAAGTTCGGAAGTCGTTCTTCCGACTTTGATGTGTTCATGAACTTTGAGTCCAAAAGTGGAAACAACATGGACAGTACAAAGAACATGTATTGTAGGCCTATTTAATTGGTCAGTGTTTCCAATATTTGGTGACAATGAAGAGCAAAGGAAACGGATCAGGTGAGCCATGAAATATGTACCAAGATTTTCACCGAATTTCCTAGTTGTTGTTTCGACTTGAGGGGGCGTTTGTGTGAGTGACTACTTTTTCTGATTAATGTGATAATGTGAGAAATGCCATATCTTGTATTGTTATCGAAAGTGAAACTTAGCTTGTCTCTCCGCCCCCTGACTCCGATTCACTATAAAAGTTAATATGGTCTTCCTTGGCCCATGCTTCACCTTTCCACCAAGTTTCATAAAAATCAGGCCAGTGGTTTTTGAGTTATCCTGCTGACAGACACATAGACAAATCAAGTTGAAAAACATAACCTTGTTGACTGAGCTCGATATGATATTGTACTTTAGTTCCCAAATCTCAGCCTCAGATAAGGATTGAAATATAGCCACTGTCGTTCAATCTAAAACAAATGCAAGATTAGTATCTTTAAATATGACTTGTTCATTTGAGAAAGATAACTCCCACTGGAAAGTGTCTTTCCTCAGTCTGCACTCAGACCTAACTAAATAGCCAGGAGGGTTATGATGAGAACATAACCAACAGAACTCGTATAGCCCTGGAGCTAACAGTTGGTTTATCATAAGATAAATATTAGAAGAAAGAGATGGGGAAATTCAATGCAGCTCGATGGCAGCCGAACAACATGACCCAGACACTCTTTCTCATCCTGACATCTTCTTCACTACAGCCAAGCAAATAATAAGACAGAATTTCCTTTCCTCTTCTTCCCATGTCTCACTCTCTTGCCCTGGTGCTCCGTCACTCAATGTCTGCGGTCTGCCGGGTGTAAGAGCATGTCTGACACATTTCCATTAGTGTGGAGACTATTCAATTACCATAGCTCAAGATATTTAAACTTTGCCAATTACTGAACATCTCCCCTTTAAATTATGCATACACAGAGCTGATAAGGTTGTGTGTAGTGATTTCTCCTTTTGACACGTTGCAGTGTGTTCTGCTGTGTCAGACTTGCTTCTTCGGAGTGGGATTCACACGCCCCATTTCACACTCATATTGGACATCCGAACTTATATCTACAATTGTTGGTGGCCTAAAAGGTGTAGTGAAGACCTGAAAGTGTAATAATGGGCAAATTTGGAAGTCTTTAAAATACGCAGTTTGTGTATTTGGGTGGTAAAGTGCTGATTTTGCAGCGGGCCTTGTGATCACAAAATTGCTAACGCTTGGTGGTTTTCTCTTAAACAAGTAATCATCATTGGCTCTAATTTTCTTGATGCCAAATTCAGTCGACAAATTGTGTGTGCTCTCCGAGAGCATCTGATCTCATCCCTTGTATCCTAGCAACCCCCCTCCATTTCAAACGATACAGTACCATTCACACATCCTCCTACTCGGCAAACCCACATACCTCTACCTGGCCTCAGTCTCTGCTCTTTGCACCTGACCCAATCCCCAGGTGAGCAGCTGCCTCCATCTCCTACGAGAATTTTCTTCACCCACTCATTGTTGTCATTGCCTTTTTCCGCACAGGCACATAAATAAGAAAATAAACACAAACCTCAATGTGACTCTGCTTCTCTCTCTCTCTCTCTCTCTCGTCTCTAACTGTGCTCTATACATCAACTGTAGTTCTGCATTTATATATTGAGCTCTTTGACACTACATTACAGTATGGTCGGCTGCCAGGCAGCTACTATTCATTGCTCTCACTTCTTGCTTTAAAAAGACATCACTTACTTTCAAACTTGAGAAGAAGTGGCCACCCTGACGCTAAATCGGATGATGAAGACGCATGAGAAATACTGGTTTATAGAAGAATCTGCCCACCCACTGATAAGAGTTCAAAGGAGAATATACTGTATGTGCTGTGGAAATCAAAGACAAACTGAAAAGTAATACACAACAGGGTGAAGGCATGGGGCAAAGTTATAAGGGATCTGCTGGAGTGTCAGACCAAATTTCTATTGTAGCAGAGACTTTCTAGCTCTATGGTCAATGGATTGCCATTGCTATACAATAGTTTAAATGGGTATATAGATTATGCTTATACACATGTTCTAAAATATTAATTATAATTGACAACTAATACTTTTAGCACGTCACTGCTCTTAATTCTTGATGAAATAATTATAAGACTTTTGCTTCTCATTTACTGTTCATTGCAGTAAATTACTTCTGGCTTTTTAAACAAGTTGATTATCACCTACAGCGCAATTCAGGATACTCTGCTGCTGATTCCTTACCTGCCTCCAGCCAGCCATGAGGAAACCATGCTTCCAAAAAGCATTGTTTCAAGAATTAAAACATATAAAATGTATAATTTCATCAACAGGTCTAATTATACTAATTATAGTATTAACTGAGGCGATCTTAATCCCAAAAGCACTTAAATAGATTTGATCAATAATGCAAATATACAGTTAATTGGTACTCAGAGAAAAGCTTAGTTAGATTGTATCTCTTTGTCCCCACAAAGAGTGTTGATACAGCAGGTTTTCAGTGCTCGGCAATGGGAAACGGGGGCATTAAATCCAGAAACGAGATGCTGCTTCAAGATTTCTAGTGAGATTCAGGACAAAAAAACTAGGGATGCACGATATACATCGGGCCCATAAATGATCAGCCCGTAAAGGGGAAATTTATATTATTAGGTATTATTCCGATAATGACATAGCCGATAAACAGATTGCCAAATTGCTTCATTGACACTCCGATACAATAGGTGGTGGTATACACCCTAATATATAACATTAAGTTGTCCATCTTTGCCCACTACATCTTAGCCTCACGTGTGAATAAACTACTGGTTAGTTGTTGTGGCATTTGCTCATTACTGTAATGGCACACTGTGTCAATGCTTTCAGCCGACGACGATTGATATCTACCGGTAGGTCTATACTTAGTTTGACGTGTTTGTTTACAACTTAAATGCCAGTGTCAACTAACATCTACAAGCTAGGTTATGATAAAATATCACTCTGAAGCTTAAAGCCTTTACGTTCAACAAAGATTCGTAAAACATTTTTTTTTGCAGCATACTACGACTCTGAACACATGTTTAATGTTTTAATACCACATGCAAAAAAGGGAGATCACCTTTCGGGTAATTATTTCTTGGTTTAGATGTTTCTGTCTCTCCTGAAGCTCTTGGTGTAGTATAAGTTTTGACCTAACTGCTAAAACATTGCAGGAACCCTAATTATGAGAGAAAAAAGCCTAGCCCAAGGAAGTACTAGAATCAGTCCTGCAATGCTCAAGGAAGGGGAACAATTAAGACCAGAATCCTCTGCAGGATTTGTTACAAAAAAGGGCACGCTTAATACCGAAACTGTAAAAACTGGAGGGCATACTGACATCACGTAAGCTCTCGTCTTATCCTGGAGAAAATGACATATGCAAGGGCCATTTTGATAAGAAGAAAAGGCTGATTTTAGCGAGGGGAAAGACGAAGCAGATGGACCTTTTTTGCATTACATCAAAACTGTCACAAAGCCCTGAATTACATGGTTTTATGGACTCTTCAGAAATATTCCAGGGGTATGGGATTCTTCATAGACCAGCAAATGTCATCAAGATGTAGATTAGAGGTGTCATGATTGTGGCATATTATTAAATACATGTCAAATCTAAACTGAATGTGTGAAGGTGCTTTCTCTTCCACAACCTATTCAATCATCACTATTGTGACTGGCAAGAGAAAAACACTTTAAAATGGGGAGACACTGGAAAAAGCTGCGAAGATGAGTGTGCTTATTTTGTCATTCGGCTCTTCACACAACATTTTGATAAACAAAGTAAGGTCTCACTACAAACCCATAAATCATCTCAAATGAGTGGAGAAGATTAAGGACTTTCATGAAACTGCGTGTCCAAGAAAGCAGAAAAACAGAAGCCAACGGCAAATTGTATTCTCTTGTGAAAACCGTATGTCTTTCATAGGAACTCTGCTATGCGTTATTACTTGTGAAATGAAGGAAATTAATTGAATTATATTCGAGTCGTAAGGGTAATTGTTTCTGAGTCAATGACTGTTTCCGACAGTGAGGCAGACAAGCTGAAAGACACAAACAAGCTCCCAGCTGGAGAGATGCATGCACAGATTCACAGTCAAGCTAATTGCAAATGGCTATAATCAAATGCATACCCTGACAGTATTAAAAACATGCTGAGCTCCAACTGTCTCAGTGCTTTTATCAGATCATATTTTGTATCTGAAACCATAAACCAAATGAAATAATCCACACCCTATTATCACTATCAGACATCTTGTACACCTGTGCAGCAAGTTGACATTTTGGCTTAACCAGATATAAATAAACGAAGAATGGAAAAGGAACAGTTATTATCATAACCTTAGCTTTCCCCTTGAGGGAATAAAATATTGAGTTTACAATGCTAAGCCAAGGGCACTGCTCACATGGGAAAACGTTATTCAATTAGAGATGGCTCGTCACAGAGGCATCGCAGGTGTCACACAGAGTACACACAGGTGCACACGGGTCCCAAAAAATGTTTTGGTCAGATGTGTTATGCTACAGAGGGGACAGGTTCAGGGTACACAAGTGTACAGGGTTCAACGTTCAAAGAGTATTCTCACTTGCCCCCTCTCAATTTTACCATCTGCGACAGTGACGCTGGCATTGTTTTCAGTGTGTGTGTGTGTGTGTGTGTGTGTGTGTGTGTGTGTTTCTCATCATGGCACTGTCGTCCTGTAGACAACCGTAACAGTGTTTATATTTCTAGGGGGGGGGGGCAGAGGAAGGGTCCATAGACGTGCCTGGATGATGATGGTCCGTAGTTGTTATTTGTTAGCAGTTATCAAATAACAACAAAGACTTAAGTTAAATGTCCTGTTCAATCTTTATTCAAGTAAATTATTCTGGAGCTTCGCCCACATCCTCTAACACCACCCAACTGAAGTCCTGTTTCCAGAATAATTGAAATTCTCCCTTGTGCTTCAGCTCATAAAGTTTGTCTTCATTTTCTCGCCAATGCCCGATTGGTACTGCACGTGTGCAAATCTCCAAAGCGAACAAGATGGCTCACTCCTTACCTACTTCCATCTTCAGCTACGGAAAAAAAGATTTTGCAATGAGTTGCTAGATTTACTCGCCCATTTTACTTGCAAAAGGGCAATCCTTATTGTTGCCCTGATGTACTGTCTAAAACCCAACCATGTCCCTCCTCACTACAAAGCAAAGTCATGATACTCTGCTACAAACAATAATCCATCATCTTAAAAACATTTACACAGAGTTAGGATCAAAAACATAGTGTTGAATGCACAGAGAACACCAGATCAAAAGCATAGGCTTTATAGAGGCCTATAGTCAAATGTAAGGCTTATCACACACTTGCAGCACATTGATTTTAAGACGTATGCTTATCAAGCACATACAGAAAAACGATTAAATGCACAAGCTCTTTCTAACATATTCTTTGTTATGGGTTTTCTCAAACAGACTCTGAAATGTTCAGGTTTCTGGTATATTGTATTGGAGTTTATCCATCTCTGCAGGATGTCTGCTACCCAGTTAACAAGGTGGAAATAGTCAAAGGAAGCACACAACTGAGGGAGCATATAAGAAGCTCCAGTCAGATAACAAATATGCCGTGGTGAGTGTGTATTCTTGACATAGTGTATATCAAATCTGCAAATCAAGTAATCATGGATCTGTTTTTTTATTTTATTTTATTCACCAATAGCCCAAAAGCTGATTACTTACCTCATTTCAAATATTTCTGGCTTCAACAAGCCGCATGGGGAGACCAGTCCTCTACCTGCTTCTGCGCTCTCCTCGAGGCAGTGGAACCTTTCAGTAACTTTTTGTAATCATCAAAGCGCTGATTGAAACGGCCCCTGGTGGGGTATCAGGTAATACCTGATGACTGGTGATACCTTCAAGCATTCAGTATAACTACTGTTCAGTCTGACTTCAGTCAACAGGAATAACTGTAATTGGTGAAATGAGTCAAGTGTTTTTTGTTTCTTTTGGATAGTGCAAGGAGATATTGATTGAAAGCACATGAGTTATTATTTTATCAACAGTATTATTAATATTCAGGTATTTATATCAAAATAGGCTATAGTATGGTCATTAGGGAGAAAACAAGAAATTCTAAGCAATATCAGACAATATATATATATATATATATATACGTTAAGGAGGAGGTAATGCACAGTAATTGAATTATGTGCACACAGTGCTTTGCTCTATATTACATGCGCTCACAGACAACTATTCATGCAATGTTGCCGGAGCTGCCATGCCAGGTGTTGGCCTGCTCAACCACCTGAGCTAACTGTCACCCCACATACAAGTGCATCATTACTCGTGAACAAACTGGTGACTGCCAGCATTCAGTATGGCCACCAAAGGGGAACATAAAAAGACACATTATCTGCCATTGCTAGCATTTGCTGAATATTGGGTGTGAGTGCCCTTGGAACTCTGCATGTTTTTATCAGAGAACAACAAGGGAAGGTGCTTCTAACTCTCCCCACCATTGCCAATGTCAGTGTGTCACAGTGGGAGAGCGCTGCTTTTAAAGGGGATAAAGGAGCAAATGTGATTGGCCACAGTTGTTACAGCCACTAAACAAGGCTTACGCACACACCTATTATGTATTCAAATTGATTTACCCAAATCCAGCGCTACTTCCATGTGCACACAATAGCACTGCATGCCCAGAGCCACAAAATTACTAAAATGATGTCGCCACAACTTCTGCAAATTGCATTTTTTACTGGACTATGTTTCCTGCGCCTTGACAAAATTAGTGTCCATGGTTATTTTCTGACCAAACACATTAAGCCTGAACCTATAAATTAAAAAAAGAAAGAAATATTTGCATTTTGATTGTAATCATAAAAATGCATCTAAAATAGTTTTTCTTGTTAAATATTTCTGAAAAGCTTCTACATTTTACAGATTATTTAATCTATCACATGATACTTTGCTCACTTCCTCAAATCTCATATATTACACAGTTATACATATAACAGTTTATTGGGAAATTCTACCGTTATGTCAAGAGGCCATATCACCTTATTTAGCTTCTGCATGCTGATGTGACACCTACACAAAGTGGAAGCAGTTTGTTTAAGCCCCAAAGCAATGCCTCTGGAATAACTCTGAGAACGACTTTTTTCAATGAAGCATCATTTATTAGTCAATTAAGGATATGCAGTGTCTGTATTTATTTGGTCTGTCAAGATTAATGGATTATGCATATAAAGTCCATCAACTCCATCTTCATCTCAGCCGATATATATTGCGTCTGTAAGAGCTCTGGGGCTACTTTGATGGCAAGGGACTTTTTCTGAAGCAGCACTAACTCCCTCTGTGTAAACCCATGGTATGCAAGACGGAAAGAAAATGCTGCCTGAGAGGCTGAATTTAGGGTGAAGCTGCCCCAAAAACACGCAGCAGTAGAGGGGAAAGAAAAGTGAATTTAACACATTATTCACTCTTGTAAGAATATGCTTAATAGTGAATTAAACATGTATACAGTAAATTTTGTTCTACACTGGGTTTTAAACACTACCTAAAATGTGGTAACCGTTTCAGTTAAATTTAACTCAATAGTGTTGTGGCCTCAATGCGACATTATTTTGCAGCACACAAGAAGCAGAAAACTGCTGATGTAGCAAGCTGTTTTGTGGTAGAATCTCTTTCTCCTGGTGGCTCTTTTAACTTGAATTTGGAAATGTATGAATACATTTTTGCTGGAGTTCTGAAGTCAAAAGACAGGAAGAGTGTACTTACCGTGTTAACCACTTGACGCACACACACACACACACACACACACAATAGAATCTCAATTTGACAATACGAAATGCATATTTATAGGATTAGAACGAAAGTATTCACAAATGTATGTTTCATTACGCAACAGCGACTGCAGCTGCAGTGGATGTCACAGTCTGCCCCATTACTTCCTACCTCAGCCCAGTACTTTTCCACACCCTGCCTCCTTCTCACCTCACCAGCCAACCACTCCCACCTCATCACCTCACCTTGAGCTCAGGCTGCTGCTAATTCATAATCAAGCCTGTATTTAAGCCTCTCCCAGTCACTCCCAGAGTGCCAGATTGTTCTCTACGTATGTCAGACTTTCCAGCAATTACCCCCGGACTGATTTCCTGTTACCGACCCTGCCTGTCTCCGACCTACCCGCCTCGTCGAATCCCCGGAATATCCACCAGCCTTCTGTCCCTGACCTCGAGCTCGTCTTCCGCATCTCCAACCCTGGGCTACTTTTGTCAGAGTGAGACCCTCTGCTGTGTGAAATTATCACTTTGAATTAGGTCTATGCATGTGTCCTGAGATTTCATGTACCTGCCTGTTCTGGTAAATGAACCTGTGTGTCTACAATTCCTGGTTTCCTATGTGTTGCATTTGGGTCCATACACTCCCCGTGACAGTACAATCTGGCCAGTCATGAACACAGCGCCACCTCTGAATTGGATGGAGCAGGTGGAGAACGCCATCCATTATCATGAGGTAAGGTACGAACGAGCTATGGCAGTCGCTGCTAGACGGTCCTCCAGCTTCTGCTTGGCTTTCTTCGGCCCTGCAGTCCTGGGCTGATGCGTCTAATTGAAACTCATCATCATCTACTGCCTCAGTCTCTGGAACGCCTCTTCCTTCCCTGCCCCGAGCTTCGGTGTTCAAACTGGTTCCTGGTACAACAGGAGCAGCAATAGTTTCAGGGAGGGCGAGTGTAGTTCCAAGATTAGGCAAAGCCTCAGAAGACGGAGGGGGAGCATTGACATCCTGCGACTGCTCTTGCTCTCTGGTGGAGAGAAGGTTGCGTCAACATTCATTCATGGTCCGCAGGATGTGCTCTGGAAAGCCTCTTCCTTCCCTGTCCTGATCTTCGGGGTTCAAACTGGTTCCTGGTACAACAGGAGCAGCAGGGCTGGTGAGCTGAGAAGGGGAAGTAGCAGGTGGTGCCGTGGCAATAGTTTCAGGGGGGGTAGTTCCCAGATTAGGCAAAGCCTCAGAAGACGCTGCAGGGGGAGCCATGACATGGTCAGCTGGTGTGCTGGATGCAGCTGGGTCTGTGCGACTAATTTCCGGTCTGACAAGTGCTGCCTGGTCTGGGTCCATTACTTGTTGAGGCTCGAGGGCCGGATCAAATGGGAGGTTCCCCACCCCTGAGTCAAGAGAAAATGGGAGGTAGCTGCCATACACATCTGAATCATCAGAGTTGCATTCCTGCGACTGCTCTTTTGATCTGGCGGAGAGAAGGTTGCATCAACATGTCATGGCCCAGAGGATGTGCTCTATCTGTGCAGTTGAGTATAGCTCAGGCTCCCCAGTGTTGGGCACATGGAGGGTCTGTAGGAAGAGCTCTGCCTTCGACTTCCTCTCCGCCTGTAGCTGTTTCTTCTTGGACTCCTTGGCTGCCGCTGCTAGACAGTCCTCCAGCTTCTGCTTGGTTTTCCTCAGCCTGCAATCCTGGGCTGATGCGTCTAATTGAAGCTCATCATCATATACTGCCTCAGTCTCTGGAACACCTCTTCCTTCCCTGTCCTGAGCTTTGGGGTTCAAACTGGTTCCTGGTACAACAGGAGCAGCAATAGTTTCAGGGGGGGACGGGTGTAGACCTCAGATTAGGCAAAGCCTCAGAAGACGCAGGGGGAGCCATGACATCCTGCGACTGCTCTTGCTCTCTGGCGGAGAGAAGGTTGGGTCGACATTCGTTCATAGTCCGCAGGATGTGCTCTGGAAAGCCTCTCCCTTCCCTGTCCTGAGCTTCAGGGTTCGAACTGGTTCCTGGTACAACAGGAGCAGCAGGGCTGGTGAGCTCAGAAGGGGCAGTAGCAGGTGGTGCCGTGAAAATAGTTTCAGGGGGGTAGTTCCCAGATTAAGCAAAGCCTCAGACGCAGGGGGAGCCATGATATGGTCAGCTGATGTGCTGGATGCAGCTGGGTCTGTTTCCACTAATTTCCGGTCTGGCAAGTGCTGCCTGTTCTGGGTCCATTACTTGTTGAGGCGCGAGGGCCGGATCAAATAGGAGGTTCCCCACCCCTGTGTCACGGGAAAATGGGAGGTAGCTGCCATACCCATACTCATCTGAATCATCAGAGTTGCATTCCTACGACTGCTCTTGCACTCTGGCGGAGAGAAGGTTGCATCGACATGTCATGGCCCACAGGATATGCTCTATCTGTGCAGTTGAGTATAGCTCAGGCTCCCCAGTGTTGGGCACACGGAGGGTCTGTAGGAAGAGCTCTGCCTTCCTCTTCCTCTCAGCCTGTAGCTGTTTCTGGCTGCCGCTGCTAGACGGTGCTCCAGCTTCTGCTTGGCTTTCCTCAGCCTGCAGTCCTGGGCTGATGCATCTAATTGAAGCTCATCATCATCATCATCATCATCATCATCATCATCATCATCATCATCTACTGCCTCAGTCTCTGGAACGCCTCTTCCTTCCCTGTCCTGAGCTTCGGGTTCAAACTGATTCCTGGTACAACAGGAGCGGCAAGGTGTGGAAAAGTTCTGTGCTGGAGTAGGAAGTGATGGGGCAGACTGTGACAGTGGATGCATATCGTTTGAACTAAAGTGGAAGCCGGACAATCGTCCTACAGTAGGACGCCCTGGAGCTCAAACTGTGCGACCATGGAAATATCAATGTGCTGGGCTAAAGAACTCTTAGATGCAAAGCCACTCCAGCTGTGCCACCGAACCTCTGTGCAGCTGTAACCCAACACTCCAGCCTTAGCTGGCCTGTTTTATTATCAATGTGATGCTGTATGAGTACAGGCAGAGCCCGGATAGTTTGTGAACACGTGCAGCGGTATAACTTATTTTAAAAAAACACAACAAAACAAAGAAAGATATTGTTTGAAAACTGAAAACAATTGATTTTTGGTCTATGAACTATGTAGAGAATGCTATTGATGCATTTATCAAAGAAATGGCTAGTAATGCTTAGATCTGATCAGGACACTGTGATCAGGGCTCAAGCTCATGCTCAAATGTAAGGCGCAACTGTGAGCAAGACTTCAAAGGGGGAAAAAAGGAATGTTTCACCATTCTGGTTGCTAGCCAGCTCTAATTAGATTGAACTACTTTAGCTAACCTCCAGTAACAAAGGGGATGATATCAAGGTAGGAAAAAAAAATGGACAAGTGAAAGCTGCTGATCCTTTTTTTTTTTTTTAAAGGGTTTGGCAAACTATTTCCAAAATACAGTATGTAGCTAAAGTTAAAAATGAAAGGGCTTATTTTTACTTTGTGTTGTGTGTTCACATTCACACTGGAGCACCTAAGGGGAGTGCTCTAAAAAGACGACACATCCAAAACACGAGCCAGATGTGTGCAAACCCATGATAACTGTAAATAAATAAATGTGCAGATGTGTGTGAAAAACTGTCAGCACCAAGTAAGTGGAAGAAGAAGAAGTGTTAAACAAACATATAAAAAATGTTTGTCTTAATAATTTACAATGAAAATATAGAGCTGATGTAAAAAAATAAATAAACACAAGTATGGCATCTGCTTGGCTATGTTTTATCAACAGTGCAAATTCTTGGCCGGTGACACAGTATAATCATTTTAATAGTATAAGAACACTGCCAGTTATTCTGACCTCGAGACAGCAGCGCCCACAATAATTCTTGTGGCAAGTAATTAGTTTTATCACACATTGACATGGGTCACCCGTAAGGGCTTGATTATAACACGAGAACAATATAAGAAAATGTGTGGTTCAGTGGAGCTCTCAAAGGGGATTGCTTCTTCATATCTTGTCAAATTCCAGATGACATTTCATATGACTGCAAAGCAGAAACAATCCTTCCCTGTATGAGCTGCCGCAGCCTCTGAGAGTCATTATGTAGAGAGCTGAAATTCCACACTGCAATGCTTTAGTCCTCAGTCTAAGTGCTTGTTTGTACCAGCACTTAGCGGAGGGAAAGAGGAGACAGAAATCAGATTTTTAAAATCAATGTTTGCAAGATCTTCTTGAGTAAAATATGCGACCATTATATAAATTTGTAAATAAAATAGAGAAATTGTACAAAGGCATTAAGGCCATTGTTGTTAGCTATTAATCTTTACCTCTAACTGATTGACAGAATTTATTCAAGGTTGTATAATTCATCACACTTTCCATTACCCGTGGCGAGCTGTTCTCTTAATGGCACTGCATATTGTGCCTGCCCAAAGGAAATGGCGTGGCAAACATGCACATTTTGCTTTTATTTCATTCTCGACTCCAATCTGTATGGTATTGACCATATGTTGAATAATATAGCCTGCTATTTGTTATTCCAATTACATTCGGTACACAGTATTTTTTAGCTCTGCCTGATGGATTTCCACTCATCTAATGTGCGCAGTGTACTGCTGCTTTACAGACTGAGAATTTGCATTATAATGATTTAGAACACCAATGCATTTTTAATGCTCATAAACAAGAGTGTGCACTGTGGCTTTTTTTTTTTTTCTTCACAGAATATGTTTACTCTACCATTTAACTGTGTGTATGGTCGTGCCATTTGTAGCGACTCCTTGGTATGAAATTGCTCTTGCTTTTTTGTATGATGAAAATGTGTCTTAGCTGCAACAGAAAGACATTTAACTAGAATGTGAGGTGAGCTGTGGCGTTAAAATTACACTGACTTTGCTCATTGCTACGGAGCAACTGTGGCTGTAAGCTTGCCTTTAAGAGAAAATTCTAATTAATAGTGTGTCTCTTATCGTAGTTTTGGAGACCTGATGTTTTGATATGGATCAGCTTTCGACTAAACTTGAGGGTATTGTTTTGCATTTATAAAATGACACTGATTAGCTCAAGGGGCCTTGCACAGTATATCAGATACCACTGACTGACTTTTTCTTTTTTTGTAAAAGGAAAATGATGCACGTCAACAGTGCTTTTGAGCAGTTTCTTTTTAGATATGGACAGATTGGCCCAGAGGGGGTGCTATGCCTTTTTTATTTGACTATCCATATTTTAAAAACCTGTCACTGAAAATTAAAAACATTGCAAGGAAGGACAAATACATTCCCCCAGCTATCAATTTGTGTGCAGAATTTATGTTGGGCACTGAAAAGAAAAGCAGCAAAAACACACAAACTACTCATATAACGGTATAGTATCATAGCAAATGTCTCTGAAGCTCAATAAAAATATTTCAAGAAAGCAGGATTGCATTTTCTTATTTTTGCATATCTTGTTATAGCTTGTTATCAATGAAAAGTAGGCTACACCTGAAACACCAACACAAGGCATCGTAACTCACGCAATGCGCCCACAATAAAAGCATGATAGTCGCACGAGTCTCTTAAGGTATTAGGGTGGCCCTAAGCCTTCATCTTATCAGGTTTCAGTCCAATACACAGGGGGATGGGGGCGGGGACAAAAGGAAGCGGAGCAATTAATTGTCTTCTCTGCTTGGCATCTTATTCCAACACCCCAGAAGGTCTATTACAGGAGCAAGACAGTCATTAAACTTCAACAATAATCACTGCTGAGCTATGCCTTCATCCTTCGTGCTACTTCAGTGTCTCCTGCTTAATGGCATCCGGTTATGACAATTCCCCCTCAAAAGCAATAAAAGTTTGATACATGCAAGGCCATTTCTAGCATTTAAATGCCATGTTAGTCGCATGGGGGACACGAAACAGAAGCGGGGACGTAATTATTGTATGCTAGAATCTAAAAACGGACTAAATAATCCACTGAAAGACTACATAATAGAATGTAGCAGGACCTCTTCAGAGTCAAAAACCTCCAATGCTTCTCACAGAACAAGAAAGAAAATAGGGGAAGGCAACAGTGGGAGGAAGTGAAAGGGCATAACGGGGAGAACAAAAGTAAAGTAAAAAATGTAGGACAGGGGAAAGTGAGGCTCAAAAAGAGCTTGGTGGGTGAAAACGAAGAGGATAGGGGTTGAGGGCGCTGGGAGAGAAAATGGTGGGAGGGAATGGGGAAGAGGCTGAGGGCGAGAAAGGAGTTTGAGAGGAACAAAACTGGCAGTTGGGGAAGAGGAGATGGTTCATTTGTCACTGTCAGATCAGTTTGTTTCTCCTTCATAACTGCAAGGACGAGATCTGGCCCACAACCCAGCCCCCGATCCTCCCCATTCTTAAGCTAACCACCCATCACCATCTATCCTCCAACCTCTGCCAGCACCTGCCCTCGCTCCAATCGCTGGAGATGAGGATGCAACCCATGCTACACTGCACTCCGTACACACACAATTGTGTCTGCCTGCATGGACATGCTCACTGAGCTTAATGGAATGTATGTCCCAGTAACAGTAGCAACCTATAGCCTGGAGTAAAATCATCTATCCAAAGGCCTCTCTCAATTGTATTAGCATTTATTTTGGAAGCTAAATGAATAAGTCATATCCGCGCAATCAGAGTCTTTTACAAAGCTCACATCTCAAATAGAAGATTAATTATTGACTTGACTATCATAGGAATACAGAACAGCTGCTTATAGCTCAGTTTGACCATCGCCTCCTCTTTCTTCTCTATATGTACCTCCTGCAATGAAGCAGAGCCAGCATGCTGATATAGCACTCCTGGATGCATCACAGGCAGAATTCAACAAACTTTTATTGGCTGAGTGTCTACCCCAACCAGAGTCTCGTAATGAGCACTGTGGCTGTGCTTTCTCCGTAAAAAATCTCTCAGCTGGAGGTTAAAAATCACTTTCATTGCCTGAGGAAGCGCAGTGTAGTTGGCAATCATATTGCATGTTCAGTCCCCAGTGGGTAATGCATCAACGCATCTGTCATCAGGTGTAATTAACCTGAATTGTCTGCGGTGTGTAGGTAAGTCTACAATTACTGCACATAAATGAAAGATGTTTCTGCTGCTCATGCAGTTATCCTACAAGCAATTCACAAATGATAAGAATGGTCATAAGGATACAATCTCTGCTTTGGAGTCTAACTTTTCTTTTACTGAAGCTATTTCCTTTTGGCCCTCTATCTTTACAACCTGTGGGCTAAGCATTCCTTTGTCTCCCCATTTGCTTTATTTATATCTTTCTATTTTTTCATCTGTTCGATGGACAATTCATTCATCTCTCTTTTTAACATTTCTATTGTTGTTCTTGAAAAGAACAAATAACTTAAAATTACTGCATCTATATGTAACCGTACGAAAGTCAATGCTAATATGAACATATCAAATATTTAAAGGAATATGTACTATTTTGAGATATTTGCATAGGTATTAAGAGTTAGAAGATCGATATCATTGAGTTCTATGAGTGATCAATGCTGCAACAGGCGTGTACACTACATCCTGCTTACAATCCCGCAATGCAATGCATTCCATTTTTATAGATGCGGTGTGTGCAGCCGTGTTCAACCAAGGAATAGTTCCAAAAGCCACAATTTTCTATTTCAACATGTGTTGAATACACACCTAGAATTTGGAGGTATGTGATATTTCCTCTGCTTCTAATCATTGTGCTTAACTACGGTAACACGTCATATAGCTTCCTCTGATGCCTCTGATTCCTCGACGCTTGGAAGTAACACTTTTCTATTTACAAGGTGAGAAGCTGTAGCCTGTCAGCACATGGAAAGGAGCTGCTCTGGCAGTTGTTTCTAGTCAAAAGGTGATAAGAATTGACACAAGGAGATTGGATCTACTTAGTCGTATCTGGACCTAAAATGAGTGTAATTGTCTTAAAGCTGTCGCAGGTGCAGTCAAAACGTCCTCCCGTTAAATGAAAATTCAGCATAATCATAATTGTCCTACAATGTCAGAAATGTTAATGAAAATCTTGGCTGTTCCACTAATAAAGTCAAAACTTTTTTTGGATACATTTTGACGCAATCTTTTGATTCACATTAAAATGTTAGGCACATCAGATTTAATGAGATTATTTCCTTTTGACAATTTTTTTTCTTTCTGCGTCTTTTCTCCCTTCAGTTAAAAAGCATAAGAGCATTGAGGTCTCTAATCAGAAATGTTAATGGTTTGGACAAATTACTGTTGTCTAAGCCCTATTCATTTGGCTTTCACTAACTTACAATGCATTTCAAAATCTTATTCATAACACTAAGTACTTATCTTTTTGAATTAGACATTGGTATAGGTCAAACCTGTCAACACCATTTTCTTTGAGCCATTCTTACTTTTTCTTTCTTCTTACTTTGATTGTCAAGGCAAACGCAACAGGGCTCGGACCACATCATCGGCCAAATAACTTTGTTTAACAAGTTACAAGATACATACTGTAAAATGCTAGAAAGGCAACATTGCAGGTTCATAATAATTTGAATATACGTAAATATTCATGCAATCAAAAAGGTTAAACAGCTATAATATGTGGCAGTAAATGACACTTTAAGATACATTATGGATGTGAAAGAGAAAGTGATAAAGGATGCAAAAAATGCAGAGAGCATAATCACTTGCACAGTGAAAAGAGGAATTTGCACCTTGGAACACTTCAGGCAATGCGTTTCAAGTACTTTATTTTCTTGGGAAATTCATCATAGGTTTTCTAAAACTGTTTTTTAAGTTTATATAAATAACAGAATACACACATATATATATATATATATATATATATATATTTATACTGGTTAGTGGCAAACTTTATAAAATATCCTGGCCATAAGCATATAGAGCATAATCCTACAAAACAAATATATAACTTTATTTAGAGCTGCTGTCATGCAATGGAAAACTAAAGCAATAGAAATGCAGTACCTTGGACAATAACCAGTCATACAGTCTTGTATAATGTGTGTACAGTACATACAATTCAAAGAATGTATTTTGTATTTCATTTTCACGTGTTCATCCATCATTGGAACAACAAGAACAACACAAAAAAAATGAATATACTGTATGAGTTCCCCACTTGCTGCTGTTAACTAAGTCAAAAATAAAGAGCATGAAACACATGGAATTCATTAATTAATAAACAGTGTGTTACAAAGAGAAATCTTTCCCCAAAGCTAATTAAAAACCATTCATTAGGCAGTGCTCCCAAAACTGTGTGTGGCAAACTTTGGTTTGTGACACATCGTGCTGCTTAAAAACCTGCTTTACACATTTTACACACTGTTGACGATATGTATTAAATGTCATGAGAATGTTTCAAAATACCAAATGGTAGATGGGATGTAACAGCCCCACAGAAATGAACCAGAAATAGCAATTTATGACCAAGTCAGGGATTCACCTTTGACTTTATCTAGAATTTTGAATTTCACACTCGCTGTGAAAAATGTGTCTGCCACTGGAAGATTTGGGTCAGGCTCATCAAACGTAATAAGCAGTGCTCTGATCACATGAGAGGCAGTATTCTGAGACCTCTCAGCTGTATGCAATTGTTCCAATCGAAGTGAAGAGCTACAAAAGACTGAGTGAAATCTCAGCTGGGATCTGATTTAGCTCAATAACACTTATACCAACTCATATTTATCGTGGCCGTGTTGCATTATGGTCTGGTTCGCTAACTGGGAAATTTTTTTTGATAACTGTATATTCATAAAACATCACTGAATCTTTCCAAACAGCTATATGTTGTTTATGTAAGCAGCGTATTATGACCCAATTTACCTTGTTGTTAAACGGCGCCCTCTAGGGACCTATTTTAATTTACTGACGTTATAAGGTCAGTATGTTACTACAATAGTACGTAACTACGTCACATGCGTGATTATGTCGCATACTTATTTTAACGCAAACCATGATGTTTTCCTAAAGTAAATCAAATAAATAGTAAAATGTTGCCTAAACATAACCAATTAATTCTGTTTCACACATTTTTATTAGAACGATCACGTGATAAAGAACTGCCGCGGTGCGACCGTTCACAACATAGATCGGTCATGTATATCGTTTTGGGAGTCACTAGCAATCCACGAAGGCTGTTGTTTTGGTTTGAGGACCTATTAAAATGTGTTGATGATTAACACTGACATATGACATATGAAATTTAACTCCTGTCGCGACCATGTAGCAAAAATGCTTGACGCACGAACCAATGCTTCTTGTGGAACATTATGTTGACACTTTGCTCTGAATGACAAATCAAATATGTTTTACACGATCTGTAACTGTGCACCTTTGTGGCTGACTGGCCTTAAAGGTGTCTGCGGGGCAGAGCACTTCCCTAATGGACCTTAATGGGTTTTATGGGGCACTGCAGGCTTATAATGGGGTAGTATGTCTGATGGGGATGCTGCACTTTGGTCCTCCTGGGCCCTGTCGAGGTTTCTAATGTGACCTGAAGAGAAGAATACATAATGTATCACTGTCTCTCTAAGTCAGAGGTTAATACCCAGAGTTAAAGAAAGTGGAGAATTTTGGGGGGTGAAAACAGGGAAATGTGAGGTTGTGAGAATGTGGACGAGCAAAAGACACACGAAGAGAAGCCCAGGAGTTAAAGCAACGGGAGAAAAAATAGCATGGCATATTATTGAGGGACACTTTGGTGCTAAGCTGCTTATTGATAAAAGCACTAATCTGCCTGGCAGAAGGTAAGAAGGTTGGGGTGTGTGGTGATATAATATCTCAGCTAAAGGCAATGCCATCAGGGAGCTGAGCCTCCACACAGCTTTACCTAAAGGAGTTACTCGTTTTATTTTATTTTTTACATAAAAGACGGAATCTGACCATGTGCCACTCGCAGAGAGCATATGCGCCTGAGGAAAATTTAGAGCAGATCATTGTGAACCACTAGCTTTTCATCAGACATTTCATCTGGCTTGATCGATAGGGAGAGACCATCACTTTTTAATATGTATATAGATCACTAGCATCACTTTAATTATTTTCCCTCTACATCAAAGAGCAAGTCAGCAATGCCGGGCATTTTGATGACATGAAGAGGGCCCGTGGCTGGCAGTTAGCGAGCTGAACAGAAAGTTCAGTTACAGTTGCCATTCATCAGGAAGATTTTTTTTACGGGTCCTTTTCCCTTAAATCAATACATTGTTACATTATTAAACATTTTTTAAAGCATAATCACTACATTAAAGCTGACAAGATGGATGAACATTTGTGGTTGGGGGTGTTGGGCCAAATAAAATCTAGTACTGGAATCTCACATGGTTACCAGGAATATTTCTTTAGCTAATATTCAACTTTTTTTTGTATGTTGGATTGTCCAAAAAACTTGGACTATACCCAGTTTTAGTTTAGGGTTGCGTTTTTGATCTTGTTCCCGGCCAGCAAACTCCCCAGATACGTTAAGCTCCGACGCTAGCGAATGTCTTACCAAACCTTTTATCTCTTCTCATCATTTTTTATTAGAAAAGACCAAAGTTGAAAATGTGCAGATACCGTTAAACTGATTTTTTATTGTGGTGACTCTACTCTTTAGAAATAATGTAGCTGATCGCGGCATTTTAAAAAGGTAATGTCTAGATGGTAACCCTCGATTTGTGAAACTCGAGTGAGGCTCACTGCTTAACAATATCTCAACTCAAGGTTACCATCAAGACACAACCCTACGGGTACATTTATATTCTATATGTATATGTTGAACTATTTAACCTTCTAGTTCTGATTCAGGACCGCCATTATTTGGATTATTTGGTAGTTTGTGGAAAAAAATCAGATATAAAGGTCAATATCCATGAACATTGCATATCTTCTGCTGATCATCTAATTTTCAGGACTTTAGCTACAGTTCGTGGACATTAATTAGGCTAGCGTATTTAATATTAATGTTGATTTATCTAGAAGCCACCACTAAAAACTGGAGAATTTCTAGTTTATCGCCCAACAAAAATCATAGATCTACATAAAATCTTTAAATTGAAGTGAATTATAACTTGTTATTTGCAAATTGTGAAAGCTAAAGGGAATGAGATTAGATGAGGGATTCAAAAGATTTGGTGGATTGCTGTTGAAATGTTAATCACCTCGCGATATCGTAACACTTCTAACGCACAGTGCAAATAAAAGCCCGTCCAAACAACGGATAAACTTGAAGTAACATGTTTTACACTATGCTGCTATTTGTGCACCACAATCAACAGCATAAACCGTGTGGTATTACACTTCGCACATTTTCCTAGCGTTGTTTAAAATAAATAAATAAATCACATCTTGCCACTGCTGAGAACAATGTGTGGAAAGTTACAGATTCTGGCTTTTTTCACAGGTCACTGAGTGAAAAGACTCTCCGTATTGAATAGACATGGATGTTAATTATGCGCCATATACTGAAAGGTATAGCACTCCCTCCTGTGCAAGGTCTAAGCCTGTTATCTACGCCTGTCAGTCCTGCCACTGAGGCTGGGCCAACCAATCTCTGAGGACCAATTCTAATCATTCCAGAGTGAGGGACAACTGGAATCAATCCTTATGTCCTAGTTCAAAGGATGGTTCTCTCATTAGGGCAAGCCAGTTAATTGAAGTAATTTGCTTCTCCACTGTCTCTCTTGCACTCACCATGTTGATCATCCCGTCAAGTTATTATTTAATTTTTTTCGGGAGCATTCTGGATCAATACTTCTTCTGTTACCCAGAGTGGTGGGACATCTCTAAATATTATCTGCTTTGTTGGCAAGTGCAAGCGTCTCCAACTGCTTCCGACTTCCGACGATAAAATTAGTTTTCTAATTCCTATTTTTTTAGTAACTTCAGTTCAAATTGATTGAATTTCTTAACGACATAAAATAAGAGAAAAGATAAGACGACAGGAAAATGAGAAATATCTTACAATAGCTAGAAGACTTATTTTGTTACAACTACAAGAACTAGTCCACTACTCTGTAATGTTACTTGGTGTCTGGGGAATCCTATCACACATTCCCATACAAAAACATGAAACATAAGAGGCCTTTGTGCCGTCAAGAGAGTTAAATGGATTAGGAGACTCTTGGTAACATGGAGTGAGCTACTGCATATTTAAATGATTACATTAAACAATGAATGAATAATAAGTAATTATACGCAGCATATTTACAGAAAATCCTTTAAAGGATTGTACCTTTTGTCAATCAATATTATAAAACGTTCTTCTGACTGTAATTGCTAGATACATGTTTACATTTAAATACAAGCTCAATTTATACTTTTAAGCCCTATAATAAATAGCCTCCTGCCAGATGTGCACTTCAGGTGCTGAATATGTAAACCAAGGTAAGTCCAACTTCACATCCATGGATTCTGACTTTGAGTTAAGTCAATTTTTAATCTTCTCTCCTCAACTACCTGGAACCCACCAATAAATCCGGCACTCCAATTGGTCTGCCGGTGTAAAATCAGCAATCTGCATTCTAATGAACATCCCATGCCTCAAATAGGCTTTGACTTGTTAAATCACAAGAACTTACAGAAACTCTCTCCCTCCCAAGTTTGGACAGCTGATAGGCCTCTGAATAATTAGAATGTATCCTGATATTTAGGCGCTCCAGTCTTTAAGTGAACATGAAACAAGACAGCGTCAGAAGGCTACTAGGAGGGTGCCAAGAAATTGTAAATGTGCTGAGTATAGCAGGCAGCCTGTGCACCCAGCGTTTCCGCATAAGCCTTGATTATTGAGCTGTGCCATCTTTTATATTGTGCAGAGCCAGATCGCACAGCTGACATCCGTCTCCGTCTACTATAACTCAAGGTAACACACACCCTCTCTACCCTGGCAAGACACTTCAAAGGATGTCGGGGGATGTTATGTGAACATTTTTGGCCTCAATCTCCACCTGCCTAGCGCAGTTTTTAATAGCAATGAGCAGTAACACCAAAGAAGATATGAAGGGGTGGAGTTTAAGGATTTCAGTCTCTAGCCCACCAGACTTATGCAGTGGAATTACAAAAGCATTAAAATGAAAGTAATATTCAAGTTACATCAGCTTGTTGTGGCTGTATTCATTTGGTTATTGGCTTAGACATCGGGCCTTTCATGTCTGTTGACATGTCTGTATATTACGCAGAACCAAAGAAGGACATGAATTGATATTGTACGCTTGGGGCCCTATTTTACACCCAGTCATTGCTAGTTTCAGGCCAAAGCAGTCATGTTCATGCCCAGCGGCCACATTGTTTGAATACTTGCACCCATCTGTGTGCCCATGGGCGCGTTGGTTTTAAAACGAGTTGTGGCCAGTTGCATTGTTGGTGTAAAGCTATCTTGAGGCAGCAGAAAGCCATTGCACCATTCACCAGTATTTTCCTGCTATTTAAAGGGCACTTTATTCAGATGTAAGATGTGCCTACGTAGGCTGGTTTTCAATGCCCGTACATTCACACAGGGGCGCAAAACAAAGCTCCTCCTTCTCAGTTGAAATGGGTTATCGTTTTATGCATTTGCTCATGTGCAGCATTATGATCAAGACGGACTCAAATGGCGGAGACGGCGGAGGCAGAGGGTCCAGCGGTCTTCTCAATTCGCCATTTAAATAGCAATGCTTTTAAACGGGAATATGAGATGACACTCTCATTAATTCATGTTAAGCCCAAAATACATCTTTGATTCATTAAGAGACTAAATACTAACCCTTTGCCCTAAGATTATGAACCTTTTGATTAGCAAAAGTGGAGTTGGACACGCTGTAAATGCATTTGCTCCTTGCACTTTAGACCATGTGCTATATATGGTTGGAATAGGGCCCTTCCACAATAATCGTTCCACAATCCAAATACACCCATACTCTTTTCCTCATTGAATTTAGAGGGACAGTTTCTTTTCCCGAGGTAGTGGTTAGTGTTAAAAAAATGAATATATATACATAGGTTTTGGTTTGTTCAATTTGATCATAGTGCTGCTTCTGTTGTTGTTATGTTAAGTAGCTATTTCTGTCAATGAGTTAAATGCCTAAAAAGCTGCCTGCCTATTTGTAATGCAGTTTCACAAGCTTGGCTGCTGGAGCTATAGCAGCAGTTCCAACCGGCAGGTCAGGGACAAATGAAACAGAAAACAGAAATATATTTGATGTGGTTGTACGTTACTGTAAACTAATGAGCAACAGAAGATTGAAGGATGTTTCAGAGACATCTGTGCTACTAACCTAAAGTCTGATCTACAGACCACTGCCACAAAGAATAAGCAAAGACACTCTCTCTTATTATCGATTTTGTAACTTAAATGACCAACATTATTTAACGCGACTCAGATGGATGTCTGCCCAGGTAAATTCAAACTGTTATTGAGCCAACTAGCTACATGTCAAACAATGTCCTTCCATCTTAATGTGGCCTGCAGAATTTACTATAGATTAAATGCTATCCATTCACAAAAGGAGTTTAATCTGTCATGTAGACAAAACGGTGCTGCATGGTTACAGAAGATTTTATTTTCAAGTTCAGAGAGATTTAAGATACCTGACCATCGGACAAATTCATAATTTTGGAAGCTTTGCAGTCTGTCTATAATGCCAAACATGTAGTAGCAGTTACCTCCAGTGATTAAAAAAAGGACTTCATGTTTTTATTTACAGCTTTTAAAATCAATTTTCTTTATTTTAGTTTTTAAGTTTATGTGTAGAATAGCCCACATCATTTCCAGATGAGTAAAGAATATTTTATCATGCTTTAACTTAATTACTGTCCCAAGGGGAAGTTGCCAGTTCGGTCTTTCTGTTCAGCCATCCTAAACAAAATGAAATTAGAGGCACATGGTATTTAAAGGTGATGCTTCAGCAGAAAATAATGAAAAGTCTCTGGAGTCTTTGGCTTCATTTTCTAATGCAAAACAAAGTGTGAATGGGAGCAGCTGAAACACTAACAGACCACAAGTGTAGCATACCAATGTGATGCAACAGTGCAATGCAGGGCAGTTAGTGTGTATTGTTGTGCTAACAAACCAAGGACTTGGTCTTGTTCAGTTAAGCAATAGCTCACGACAGGCCGTGGTATATGGTCATTATATCACAGTTAAGGGGCGTGGTTCAACCTCCTTAACTGTGATATAATGACCATATATCACGGTCTGAAGTGAGCTATTGCTTTTATAAAACGGTTACCAAATGTGCTAATATGAAAGAAAAATACACACTCCAATTTATGTAGTTTTTATTATTAAATAATGATGTTCAAAATAAAATAGTCCCTCCGTTGCCTTCTGCACAAAACATAGTGCAAGGTGGTTGCTATGCAACAACACTAACAGTTTTGTTTTTTTTTCCATTTGGTGTACCTGCTCTTCACGTAGCTCTGCATGTCGTCTTTTAGGGGCTTTTTTCTCTGGAGATAGGCACTGCTCAATCCACTCCTCCATAGTAAAGCTTTGTAAAAAAATTTCTTAATGGAGGTAATTTAACAGCTGTAACGGTTGTAGCTTTTTCTCAGACGCGGAGGGATACTGACTTGTTGTGAAAAGTAACTACAATTCTACCCGTGATATACGCTCATTATATCACGGCTAAGAACCAATCAGATTACTTGATTTGACATTATGATATTATGATGTACCTTGTATTTGATTATTCCGTGACCTGTAACTGAGTCCTTCACCAGCAACTCAACACCAATTATCTCTCATTCACAAACAAGTATGTGTTTATATCTCAGCTTAGCACATACACACACATGTACCGAATAGTCCTGGTGCTCCTTGTCTGCATCATCTCCCTCTTTTTCCTTTCATGCTCATATTCAGAGAAAGCCTAAGAGCATCTCTCTCTTGTCAAAGCGTATATAGGATTCTTGCTCACTGCCAGGTTACGTTACCCATCAGTCCAACCATTTCTCTTGTTACCTGAACGCCTGCCTTCCAGTTGTTTATATCCTGCACTACTCGCCACTTATGTTGCGGGCTAATTGCCCTTTACCCACTCTGCTGTACGTTGTTGTCTGCAATTGAGTTTAACGTTTTGTGTCAGTTACCTGAATGGTGACAGTGTGTTGGGGGGGATGAACACCTTGTTTTCTAGGATGTTAAGTTATATAACTGTAGTAGCAGCATTTCTCAGAGGTAATATGTTACTACGTACTACGTATACTGTATCATAAACTAAAGTCACTATTCTTTATTTAAGTAGGTTTGGTAACCCAACAAAAAACACACAAAGAGCAAACATTTGGAAATAGTTTTGTTAAGATATACTGTATAATGGCAACAGTAATGGTAACAAAACAATATACATTACTTTCAATACAATGCTGCAACGTATAAACCAATGTATTGAAACAGTAGGAAAACATGCAGTACAGGCAGGGTAAATTATTCCAGCATCTCCAATGCGTTTTACCTCACTTTGCTTCTAGCCTTCCTTTTCTGGGTAATCAGCCCGTGTGTGTGTGTGTGTGTGTGTGTGTGTGTGTGTGTGTGGTGCCTGTTTGAAAAATACTGGAAGGCAGATTGGAAACCGAGATAGGAAAACATCGGGAAAATAAGTCCGCTGCACTCTTTACTTTCCCCACTGTTCACTGAAATGCAGATGACATATTTTGGTAGATTTTCAGGTTTTACTGGTCTTGAGTAAAGGCAAGAGAGAATACTGTGTCACAGTCTTGTAGAACAATTAATTTTGCCTCCGGCCTCGTCTGTAATACACCTCTGCTGAGTTCAAACAGCAGTATTGGGCTAAATTGGGCTAATCCCAGCTCAAAGGGATGCCTAAAGTTCACAAAGTGTGGGCCCTGCTTAACAAAGAAGAAGGTTAATTAAGACTCACAGTGACTCACTCTACCCCCTTCCCTGCTTTAAGAATCCACTTGGCTTTAGGTAAGATGCAGACAGGAATGGAGATGAACGAGTAATCCTCACGGGGACAACACTCATCCATTTTTGATAAATAAAGCATTTCAACAGTGTGAGTGTATATACAGGGTGAATTTCCAGCTTTTCAGGCGGTCATGATTGCCAGTTAACACATAATGCTCAGCATTTCATACCACTCACAATGTGTTTTGTTCAAAAGCAGGATTCTCATTAAGTGAAGTGTGAAAAAAAGGTGCCATCTCTTGGACCCAAAAGGCCTAATTATCAGCTCTAATGGCCAATGTGAGGCATTGGTCTCTCCAGTAAACATCATGCAATATCACACATTTTAAGGCGACGAAAGAGAGGAACTAAAAACTGCAGAGAGCGTCCAAACCTACAGCTTTCATGTTTTAGAAAGGTATAGCTTACCATGATATTTCCAGATACAACTGTGCAGCAGTAGCTGTTTAACAACGTGGTGAGACATTCATCTTCCATGATGATTAGGACTGATTTAAATGGACATAATATGAATTTAATTGAACAAATCGCTCACAGGTTCACACATACTTTTCAAAAACATTCTCAAAAACAGCAACTTTAAATGAGTAACAGAGTGTGAATGTTTGTGTGCAATCATATTGTTCATATTAATATTATTATGTTAATATTATATATACACTGTGTATATATATATACATATTCTCATATTGATGAATATTTCTTTGACATATCCATACTTTCCTGTATGTAAATGCAACCCTTGCTCAATAACAAAACTGTGACACACACCTGAGAGTGGTTTAACTTGCCAAGACCCTGAGGGAAATTCCCAATGTCCCCACTTTAATTACAATATTACTCAAACAGGTGCAAGCAGTATGAAGGTAATTGTAAGGACCTCTGTTCGCATGAACGCTGTAGCTTTTCTGTGCTGGAGAGCTCATCCTGTTTGTTCAAATATAGTATGAAAATAGTTTGGGTTTGTTTGTTGGTACATTTCCAATTAAAAATTGTTTTTCTTATCAGACATAGTTGAGAAAATGGCTTTAGGTTTTGTTTTGTTTTTCTAGGCGTTGCTTGGTTTTCACCACTTACAGTAAAATCTGCACTTTTTAAATTTAGCATTTCAAACATTTAACTAGAGTTTGGTATTCTCAAGAGTGTGTTGACAAAGGAGCACTGACTACAGGAGTCTGTCTATATCAGCCTTACACGGGCCTGACATCGTTCTCTCTGCTCATGATGAAATGGCACTCCATCTGCACTGAGGAAAAGCACTGGTTCACATGGTTCTGAGTTTCATTGGATTTAGACACATGAAGCACATGACAACCATTGGTTACAGTTGTGGTTACGGGGTTTGGATGTCTGAGTCTATTCCTGGCATTTACTGGTTCGTTTTTTTTCCCTCTTTGGAACAAGCAATCTAGAAAAAGGATTTACTTTGAATTTGCTGTGAGAGACAGTATTTTTTGCTCAACTGTGTTTAGAGGCAGTATGTCTGTTGTAATACACGTTACATCGTAAACTGGCACAGAATTCTTGAAATGCAAAGTGGGTTAATTTAAAGCAATTAGAGGGCTGAAAAAATCTCTACAGTTTCTTGGGAGGAGATCAAAAATGTTTCTGAATTGATAGCAGTGTAGGAAACAAAATAAATATTTCCCTGCACATATAGCTGGCACACACCAAAGCCATCCTTGAGTTTACAGTGTCACAGTGTGTGTCTTAACTTTTGTTAAGACTCCACTGTTTTCTTTTAGCCTTGTTCGTCCTTCTCTGCTCCCAGAGTTTCTTCCCAGCCAATCAGAAGCCTAATCTCCTCATTCTGCACCTGCACCTTCATCCTCTCTTCAGATCAGTTTGTATTTAAGTCCTGGTTTTCTCTTCAGTCTTTGTTTGATCCTTGGTTTTGTTCTGTGTTCAGTTTTGCCTTGCCTGAATGGACCCTGAATTAAATTTATTTCTCCAAGTTTCTCCTGCAAGCTCCTGCGTTTAGGTTCACCTGCTCCACTCTTCATGACATACATCATACAATATTTATATATTCTGCTATTCAGGCAGGCTGTTCTCAAGACTAGCATTTACAGGTTCTATGAAATATATCCTCTGATGAATACAATTGATTATATTTTAATGGACAAATCAATGAATGTGTGCATTTACTGTAACTAGAGTTAGGATGGTTAAGCTGACAAGGCAAACAAGTATATCTAAATAAATATTAGGGTGGCGATACACAATACAGTAGGTCAAGTACTTGTCTCTGTTCTTATTCTATGTACAATAGTTGTATAATCATATCTACATCACTAAGCTACCAATGCTTGCCAAATCTACCACTTTTGCACATACATTTACAAACACATTTGTCAAAGAGGCTGTGTTGTAGTCAAGACCACCTGTAGATATATACATATATATATATATACATATATATATATATATATATATATATATGTATGTATATATATACATATATATATATATATATATATATATATATATATATATATATGTATATATATATATATATATATATATATATGTATATATATATACTATATAGCTATATATATATCTATCTAGATATAATACTCATAATATAATATATATCTATATATTATGTATCCATAACTATATATTATTCTATATATATATGTATGTTATATACATATCTTTATCTCTCATAATTATATCAACTATATATGTCAGATATATCTATACTAATCTATATTATATTATATATATCTATAATACATACTATATTATACATATAATATATATATCTCTTCTCTCTCTCTCTCTCTCTTCTATCTCTCTCTCTACTCTCTCTTCTGTCTGTTCTCTCTTCTCTCTCTGTCTGTCTCTGTCTCTGTCTGTCTCTCTCTCTCTCTGTCTTCTCTGTCTCTCTGTCTGTCTCTCTCTCTGTCTCCGTCTCTCTCTCTCTCTGTCTCTTCTGTCTCTCTCTCTCTGTCTCTCTCTGTCTCTGTCTGTCTCTCTGTCTCTGTCCTCTCTCTCTCTCTCTCCTCTCTGTCTCTCTCTTCTCTCTCTCTGTCTCTTCTCTCTCTCTCTCTCTTCTCTTCTCTCTCTCTCTCTCTCTCTCTATCTATATATATATATATATATATATAAATATATAGATATACCCACCCACCTATCTATATCTCTCTCTACTCTCTATCTATATATATATATATATATATATGTGGTATATATATATATACACACACACATATATATATATATATATGTGTGTATATATATATATACACACACACATATATATATATATACATATATATATATGTGTGTGTGTATATATATATATTTATATATATACACATATACATATATACATATATATACAGTTAGTGTGTATTGTTGTGCTAACAAACCAAGGACTTGGTCTTGTTCAGTTAAGCAATAGCTCACGACAGGCCGTGGTATATGGTCATTATATCACAGTTAAGGGGCGTGGTTCAACCCCCTGAACTGTGATATAATGACCATATATCACAGTCTGAAGTGAGCTATTGCTTTTATAAAACGGTTACCAAGTGTGGCAATATGAAAGAAAAATACACACTCCAATTTATGTAGTTTTTATTATTAAATAATGATGTTCAAAATAAAACAGTTTTGTTTTTTTTTCCATTTGGTGTATCTGCTCTTCACGTAGCTCTGCATGTCGTCTTTTAGGGGCTTTTTTCTCTGGAGATAGGCACCGATCAATCCACTCCTCCATAGTAAAGCTTTGTAAGTTTGTTTCTTAATGGACGTAATTTAACAGCTGTAACGGTTGTAGCTTTTTCTCAGACGCGGAGGGATACTGACTTGTTGTGAAAAGTAACTACAATTCTACCCGTGATATACGCTCATTATACCACGGCTAAGAACCAATCAGATTGCTTGATTTGACTTGTACGTTTTATAAATATATATATATGTATACACACGTGTATATATATATATATATATATATATATATATATATATATATATATATATATGAATATCCGCAAGTTTGACCATGTACTCACTTTCAATGTCTTAAACTCAAACTAGATTTCACCCAACAATAGATTGCTGTTTAAGGAGTTGGAGTTTAAGGAATGTTCATGCCGCAGATAGCGAGAGCTAAACTCTAAAGAAGTTTGACTACAAATGCTATTTATATTCTGTGTGCTCATCATCTGTAAACACACAGGCAGTTACTTGCAGACATAACATCAAGACATTTAGCACAAACTGAGACACCTGACCACATTCTCAATGAAAAGGCATTGTCGAGTGTATCACAGTTAATTAAAGTAAGGGCACCATTCTACATCTGTCACATCACTTGGCAGTTACTTTAATTATATATTTTGGTCAATCTGTTCTTCCTGATGTGAGAGGGGATGCCATACATGAGACAGCATCTGCTGAGGTATGTCACATGAGCTTCAACATCTGTCCATATTTTTACACAGCCTGTCAATCACTTGAGTCCTGTCTCATACGCATTTATGTTATCATATTGAGAAACCACAAACACTGTCAAGTGCTGTGAGCTTACATCTGTGCCGAAGTTACAATTAACAGTCTTTTACTGAGCAGCGAATCTACACACAAACACAGAGATTGGCACTACACACAAATACCCAGACACACCCCGTGGCTTGCAGTCATTTTGGTCCCTTATGTTGTCCATCACGAAGACAGTGGTGACTGTTCTCTAAACTGACTCCACCCACAAAGGCTTGTGATCACCTAAACTGTCAGCAAGCATCTGCTGAAACTACCAACCAGCCAACTGTGCCACTGGCTCTGAAGATATCTCCACAGAAAATGTGTCACCTACACATGTTCAGAACTCAGCAGCATATTTTCCACTTCTATTTTTGTTAATTTTCATGTGTCAAACTTTATCTGCAAAGCCCTCGGAGAATGTCAAACAGTTTTGTATGCATGACACTATGATTTGATGTATGGAAGCATCTTGAAAGCCGATGTCAACTTGTCTTGGATGGAAATAAATTGTATACATCACTGTCAAATAATACAAATAAAAAAAATAAAAAAGATGGCCTTTTTCAAATAGCCCTGTAGCAACATGAAGATCACACCACTAGAGCTAGTCATAGCTGTGAGATTTACAAATCAGTTATCTCTCAGAGGTGGCGACAACTATCACTCATGATAGCCAGGTTGCCGATCGTGGATGAATCATGTTTGTCTGAGAAGGAATGTCCCTTTAGCAGGCAGTCTTTGAATGTTGGTGCTCTTTGAAGTTATCTGAAACCGTTTCTAAGTCCTGGATGATTTTTTCCTCTAGTAAAATGAAAGTTCAGTACAGTAATTACTAGAAAAAGGGGGATGCATTACAATAGTCTGTGTTTTACTATCTTAAAAATGTTATATTATTTAACTATAATGGTAGTTTGACTTAACACATACACATCTACAAATGTCAAGTCCAAAACGTATATTCACACACTTCCAGATGACACAGATACCTAGAGACACAATAGCTTTCTATCCCTGGACTACAATTTTTCCCTTCGTAATCCCCTCTGAGTCTATTAATATTTCTGTTTCCATGGCGATTTGAGCCTTGCCAAATGTTGTACAGATAAGAGGAGATAAGAGCATAAGGAGCACAGAGATAAGTGCAGCAAGTGACCCGCAGAGATCAGAGAACTAGAGGTCAGGCAGAAGAGCAGAAGTAAGTCACTAAGAAATGAACCTTCCCTGCTCAACTCCACTACCAACCCAAAACAAATAAAATAATATATATGAAGGGCCATCTAAGTTTTCTAGTCGCGCAACATTTAAACACAAACTTGAAGTTCATTTTTGCAGCAACTTTCTCTTTGTATAACATTTTGTCATCCACAAAAGTTACATGGGCGTAAAACTGATAGTTGAGAGGCAGTATGAGAAGCAAGAGAACTCATTGACACTGTATTAAATCTACAACAGGAATCCAAAATTTAAATGAAAACTGTAAATATCATTACATTATTCCAAATGCATAGTAATGTGGTCTGTTTGACTATAGAAACATTTTAAAGGCAACTAGAATTTTGGGGAACCATGTCATTTTTAGCAAGTTTTATACTTTACAAATGGGAGTATACATTGTATCTCTGCTTAATCTGCCATCTCACAAATGATGTTCTATTCTGCATAAAATAAAGTTGTGTACAGTAAAATCTGTTCACAACCCTAACCCTTTTTTTATATATTTAAAACTTGGCCTAATGACACAAGATAACAAAAGCCATTCAAATTATTTAAATTTGATATGATGTTATTGTCTTTTAAGTAGATCAGGGCGTATTACACTTATTATTCCTATGAGAGTTGTTTGTTCTATCAGACGTTTTAAAATGGTTGCACACAATAAGAATAATGTGTATTCTAAGGAGTTCTAAAATGTTATTATCCCTTTTAAAAAGCCTAAAACAATGTCACACACCAATCATCCACTCCTCTAACAGACCATCTACAAAGCAGTTACTTTTTGTAAAGGCATGACTTTACCTGCTTGTTGCTGTACTTCAGTTGGCTGGTCTTGTAGCTGTAATCTGAGTACTGGTCTGAGCCGGTAGAGTTGTCATCTCCTCCCGTTCCTACAAAAGTGTTGGCGGCAGGAAGGTCCTGGACAGCCTGATGTTTCTGTGAGGCTGAAGGGGATTGGGCCTGCAGCTGGATGGAGGGTAAGGGAGAGTTGGAGCGGTAGTGCCTGCCTATATCAGGGCTTCCTGGTGAATATGTTAGTGGCAGGTGTATCCTGGGGCTATCATTGACTCCATCAAGGTTGAACTTGAGACTCTTTTGAAGGCTGACTTCCTCATCTTCCCCGAGTGGTTTTGGGGACTTATGGGGTTTTCCTTTTCTTCCACGTTTACCTTTAGCATTCTTTGGTGTTTGTTTTGGTGCATATAAGTCCTTTGTTTCCTTTTTTCCAGCCTGATACCCACTCTTAGTTTCTCTCTGGATGCGATGTCGAATAAATACTACCACCAAGATCAACATGACAACACCTGCCACACCGGCAAGGCTTCCAAACAAAATGTTACTACGCTGTGCAGCAAAACCATTGTCAGGATCACCAGCAATGTCCCTTTCCAGTGGAGTGTAAAGACTGTGTCCTACTAGGGCCTCCACTAAGCTGACATTTGAAATGGTTTCATTTACATAGATGTGGACCAGGGCAGTGGCATGGCGTGCAGGCTTCCCCCTGTCACTCACTCGCACCACTAGGCGATGTAGTCCGCCATGTTTCCGGGTCATCTCTTTTGCTAGAGTGATCTCCCCACTGGACGGGGAAATGCGAAATAACTGGTGAGGGTTTCCACCAGAAATACTGAAGACCAGCTCTGCATTAGGCCCACTATCCAGGTCTTCAGCTTCCACTACCTCAACATGGCTATCTGGGGAAGCGAGAGGGGACAGGCGCCTAAATGAAGAGTTGGAGGGCTTGGTGACCACAGGGTTGTTATCATTTTCATCCAGTACATTGATGGTAACGCCGACATATGAAGACCGTGGTGGCTCTCCTCCATCCACTGCTTTTAGACGGAAAGTGTAGCTGCTTTCTTTTCTCTGTCAAATGAGATGCTTGAAAGAATGGTGCCTGTTCCATTTTGAACAACAAACTTCCCTCCATCAGGCTCTACAGAAAGGCGAACATGAGCATTTTCCCCTTTATCCACATCCAGGACTGTCACCATACCAACTGGACTGAGGGGAGGCATGTTTTCCAAAACTGAAAAACTGTAGCCACTAAGCATGAACTTGGGGTCATTGTCATTGCGGTCAAGGACGTTTATTACAACAGTTGCTGTTCCTTTATGAACTGGTGACCCTTTATCTGCTGCGGTGACCCGGAACTCGTAGCGTTCTTTATGCTCACGGTCAAGCGGGCTTCGGGCTCTAACTTCACCTGTATTTGGATCAATCTCAAACAGACCTTTGATGGATGAGTCTGCAACAATACTATAGAGGAGTTCCGCATTAGTGCCACTATCAGCATCCGAAGCTATAACATCCAAAACCTTCTCCCCAGGTTGGTTTTCTTCGGCAAAATCTACCTCAAACAAGGTTGGGGAGAATATTGGAGAGTTGTCGTTCACATCAGTCACCTGCACCTTCAGAGAATTTGTGCTAGAGAGAGCTGGATTTCCAGAATCCACAGCCACAATCTCTACTCGGTAATCCCTAATCCTTTCGTAGTCAAGGGGAGTGGTTGTCTGTAGGAAATACTTCCTCTTGTTGTCACTAGATGAATCACTGGCAGGACGAAGCTGGAAGGGCACATCTCCTGCGACAACACAAGTGACCATAGCATTCTCTCCCTCATCCTTGTCAGACACTTGCACCAACGCAACAGCTGTTCCAACTGGCATGTCCTCTGAAATGTTAGCCACTCCTTCACTGTGTGTCACAAGACCAATTCCACGAATCTCCACAACTGGAGCGTTGTCATTCTGGTCAGTCACCTCAATGGTTACAAATGTCTTTGAGCTTTTAGGTTGAGGACCCTTGTCCCTTGCCACCACATAGAAGGACAAGCTGCTGATTTCCTCCCTGTCCAGGGATCCTTTGACATAGATGATGCCAGTGGACCGATCAATTCTTAAGAGTTTCGGCACTGGGTCTACTGCTTGGTGAAGGGTGTACTCAATTTCTCCATTAGGGCCCATGTCAGAGTCATTGGCTTTGACCTACAATGAAAGGAAATATGCGGTTAAAGGCGTGATTTATGTGTAAATACTTGGGGTTAGAATTAAAGGACGTCAGTGTAGGATTTTCTCTACTAATCATTGGTCAATTAATAAATTAATCAACGGGTGCCTGATCACTTCAAAGCACAGCAAGTTAACAGCTGTATTTAGTCATGTTTCATTATTGCCCTTCTCTCTGTGCTTTTGATGGTTATTTCACTAGCCCTTTTTTCTCTTCCACCCCCTTTCTTTTATTCCAGAAAATGGGGTAGAGAAAAGGTTCACATAAACAAACAATTTACAAAATATTAGGGCTGCTTTTTCTTACATGACGGTTGGTACAATTCCACAGGGGTGTTCAGAGAAAATATGATGAAGATCTGTGAGTTAAAAAGAACCTTGGTTTCCCAAGAGTTCCTTATGAGAGGTTAATATTTGAACATTCAGAGTTGTAAGGCTATTTTTAAATATTTTAAAGCCTAATGGCAGAATAATAATATATATATTTGATTTAGATTTTCACAAGAAGTTTGTATCTGAGGAATAAGCACTGCACAAACACAGACTCATAAAAATCTTGATAAATTGGCTGAGGTTTTTTTGAGTCCATATTTCTAAGTTGCAGGATATAAAATTGTAATCAGTACATCAAGCATCACAAACAATTTTGGTTGCAATTTAACTATTCACTTTTGACTGTTTGATTAAATTTTTATAGTCAAGTATATTTGTGTCACAATCTTACCTGCAACACGGAGTGCCCCACTGGACTGTTTTCCGACACTTCTGCTTCATAAGAGGACCTTTCAAACTTGGGAGTGTTGTCATTGGCATCAGTGACTACCACTCTCAGCAGAGCACTGCTGTAGCGCTGTGGATTTCCTCCATCCATTGCCTTGATCGTGAGGTCATAGGAATCCTTTAACTCGCGATCTAGGTTGCCGAGGACAATGAGCTGCGGGAGCTTCCCCCCCCTGTCGTCAGCCACCTGTAAACCAAATAGGGTTGCTGCGTCTGGCCCTGCAGTCAAAGCATAATCTGCCACCCCATTCCTGTCTGAGTCCCTATCTGTAGCTAGAGGTATGGAGAATAGGGCCCCCATAATCGTGTTCTCTGGGACAGAGATGGTGAGCACAGAAGAGGGGAATTGCGGAGTGTTGTCATTGATGTCTTGTACCTCAATGCGTCCTTCAATGAGTCGTGGGCTCTGGTTTTGTATCAGGTCTGTGACTGATACTTCAAATTCAAGGTAGCAGGGCTTACCCTTGACCAGAGATCGACAGTCCCTCAGGGTCTCTCTGTCTATGGGAATCTCTGTGGTGAAGATGTCTCCAGTTTTTCCATCAACGCGAAGGTAAGGGGCACCCACCTCCAGCTTGTAGAGATGGCCCGAGTCTGGCAGGCCCTGGTCTGCTGCCAGGCTACCAATAAGAGTGTTGGGAGGCTGCTCCTCCTGGACGCGGTACAGGATACTGCCTTCAGCGGAGCCACAGTGCAGCACCAGGACCCAGAACAGCACTAATCGGAAATGTAGTTCCATTAGGTCATCAGAAGATCTGCCTGCAAAATGACAAAGAGTATTTGTGTCAAAATCTTGTTTCCTTTTGGAAAACATGTAAAAACATTTCACTATAAAATTCCTGGCAGCTTTAGAAAACTCCATAGGCAATACTTGCCTAAGTAAAAACACATAACTCACATCAATAAGTCATAAGACCAGACTGACACATGCAGTCAGCAGGAAAGAAAAATGTCTTCCCTGTATTTTTTTTAATTATAACTCTGTAAAATGAATTATTTTTGTCAATAAGTAGAACCAAACTCTACAACAGGCCTAGAAGCACAATATAATAATTAGACAATAATAACAACAAAGGGAAAAGAGGCATTTTTTAGTGCAATCATAACTATTTCCCAGCATGGTTTCATTTCTGTCCCAGAGCTTCAATATCTTCAATGAATGTCTCAGCTTTACAAATTTCCTGTGGAAATTATAGTAGGAACAAGAAATTGTATTGTGTGAGATTACACAAAAAACAAACTCGAGGGCCAGTGTGGATGGCATTGTTTCAGCTGCGTAATCAAATAAAAGTACTACAAAATCAAATTGCCTAAGAGACTCATTATTTTGGTATTACACTACCTAGACATTGAGCGGTGAAGCAATGTAGCCCAGAAGTAACCTACGGTATAGAACATAACCTTGCACATGAATGCTTACAAACCTGCCAATATAGTGTCCATTGACACAGTCGGATTGATCTCTTTCATTACCGGAGAGGCTTCTAACAACGAGCGCTTGCATACTAAGAGTGGTGGAGGTAATGAGGACATGTCTTCTCGTGCAGATTATGCAACTTGGCCATTAGTTTTACATGCAGGTTGAAACAATGCACAATGCAGAACTTTCCATCCATGCTCCATTGCTACTGGCCAACACAGAAACGGTATCATTATGTTTGATTTTGAACCTTTCAACTCTGTAATTATGACCCATTAATTTAGTGTCTTCTTTGATCTGTATTCCCTCTAGCTAAAGAAATTCTGGATTTGTTCATGCTACAACGATTTTAGAATATAATTATTTCCTCTGAGTGTGTGTAGAGTTCTATTGGTAATTGAAATGAGAGCAGACATTGAGGTTAAGTATCAAAGCCCAGTGCTTTGGAAAACTTAGTGGTGGCAACATTTTACCAGTTTTGTGTGTGTGTGAGTGTGTGTGTAGCAACATCACCATTTTTGGTTATACAATGATGTGTAGTTGAAGCATTACCTTACAGTACACATAGAATAATTTAAGTAGAAGAAAAAGAAGAACAGGTTCTGAATCTAATATCAGCCGGTACCCTAAGGGACCCTCAGGGAACTGAGCGAGATCAGTGCAGCCTTAGTTTGCGAGGTTCTGAGAAAGATAGAAATATATATGAATATGGTCAGATGGCGTTATACTGAGCTCAAATACATTCTGCATCTCTTCACATGAAACAATGTTCCAGAGATGAGCTAAGCAAATGTGTATTAAGCGAGACAGCAAAATACAAATATACAGAAATCCAATGAGAAATTCAATTAATTTTGAATACATTAAAATTGGAAGTGCAGGTTATTGATGCACTAATTGCTCAGTTATCGATGTGTCCCTTTTTACATTTGCACGTGGAGCCCGAGTCAATGTGGCGTGAACGGTGAGTGTGCATTCTGTGTGCTCATGTGTAAAACGCATTTCTTCTACCTAACAACTGACATTTAACATTAAAACGTTATCACTTGGGAAATAATTATAATGGAAAGGTCAATCTAAATCTAATTGTAAATGTTTCATATTGCTCACCCGGTTTACATTAAACAAAAGAGTTTGTAAAAAGGTGCGTTAAATAAAGACAGTAGATTGTCATAATAACGTGAACATACCCTTACAAAATGACGACGCACAGGTCTAGAATGTGACAATCGCTTTAGCCTTCTTGACACTTGCATCATCTTTTCTCTTTCCCATTCTTTATATTCACTATTCATTTCAAGTTTGCTAAATGCTTTTTAGTTTTATTTAGCAAAATGGCCATTTCAAAATGAAAAACATAATTAATGGCATAATGTTTTGTTTAGCTGTAACTGTCCCCCTGCCATTACAACCACTTTTAGAATGAATAGGCGTGCTTTGATAGTGACATGATTGTTATGGTTGATGACACTCATGACTTAATGTCTTCCAGTTGGCCTCATGCCTGTCTTCCAGATGGCACCGTGCCTGGCAGCTATGGCAAATTGGTGTTCTTTTTTCTTTGTTTACATTGACATTGTTTGTGAAATATGCGTTTTGCCATCAATCAGTGAGCATCTCTTATCAGTTGAATATTATTGACACCGTTTTCATGGGCTTCTATCTCATGTTTCTCTGCTATCTCACAAATATTTTATCAAAAGCTTGAGAACATCCTTTTTTTGCCCCTTCATCTCAAAGAAAGGTGGTGGCGAAGGGAAACATGTGATGTGCTGAGATTGTTCACGACTAGACTACTGCATGTCTCGCCATAGTTGTCTACCTGAGAAGCAAAACGGATGAATTAAAACTGCTGAACACAACTAGGAGTGACATTTTCTGCATCTCAGCATTTTATCTTCTAAAAAACTTGGTTATCATCTGCCATCCCAGATGGTGTGGTAGACCCACAAGACTACAAGCTGATTCAGGCAAATCATGAAAACATAACTCAGCACAAAATAAAAGCGAAGAACAAGAAGTTATTTCAGTGTGTTCAAACGTGTCTGCCATATTACAGTCGATGTCAACCACTCTGACCATTGCACCTGTTAAGACTAAACTCTACAATGATATCCTTATTCCACCAACATTAGTGCAGGTTTTTTAAACACGGGAAACACCTGCTAAAAATAGACGGTAGACCAGTAGACTTATGGCGGTCAGTTCTTTTTTCTACTGGTGTGTCATGTTCAACAACATGGTTCAGTCAACACCGGAAAACAGGGTTAGTAATCAGTAAGCAGCTCAATGTTACGATTTTTACTTCTCTTTTTATATCTGTTACTTTTTCAATCTCGCTTTCCAACTCTTAAACCAGAGTTGTTGATTGTTGGAACAGTGGAAAGACTAACAAAGACCGTATTGATTAGTTTTATACGAGTTTCATTTTGTTTCTGTCGAGTTTTAGAGTGTGTTTTACCATGATCAGTGAGGTAAAATTACTGTTTCTGTCAATGGAGTCTGGTGACTTTAAGGATAGCACATTTTTCGTTTGATGTACGTTAATAAATTATAATAATTATATATTCGCTTAAGAGGCAAAAATGATCGTGTCCAGACATGTGTCATGTTTTGATCACTGCCGATCGGAACTACTGTAGAGTCATCTGTCCCGGGAATGAATGCAGATTGTAACCTTTCCCATTAAAGGCAAAAGACAGATGTTAGTGGGTGTTAGTGTTGTTTTGTCCTGTGGTAAAGGGGTTTTAGAATGCCAGTGTGGAACAGATAC
Source organism: Cottoperca gobio (assembly GCF_900634415.1). Classification (NCBI taxonomy): domain Eukaryota; kingdom Metazoa; phylum Chordata; class Actinopteri; order Perciformes; family Bovichtidae; genus Cottoperca; species Cottoperca gobio. The sequence goes on from NC_041368.1 coordinate 12,200,730, forward strand.
TTGGACTGAATCAATCATCGGAATCACTGAAATCATCAGGAAATGCCAGGTTATGAAAGTGAAATCCCTTTGTCTATTAAAAACTCACACCATCAACACCCAAGAACTTTGGCAGCAAAGTGGTGTTTAATTGAGAAACTTTCTTCACTAGCCATTATAACTAAAAAATGCAGCTCCTATACTTTTTGGTAGCTACACCACAGGGCAACTTAGACATGACTAATTCTTGGTTGACCCCTACTGTACTACAAGTTGTATGAATGCAGTACACACTGTACTTCCTATAAACACAGCTATTAGGCCTCTGCACGGCCTAAAGGGCTCATACTGTAATTCCCGTAAACTCCGTACACTGCAAAAACCATCCTGCACAAATACACAAACTACCAAAGACACTGATCAAGACACTTATGGAAGAGCAACAAATATTCGGAAGAAACATCTATCCAAATATAATCAACAATTCCACTCTCTTACTGAGGAGAGAACTTTAACTCTACCAGTGAAGCAGCATTCAACACATTGCCTCACGCTGTGATCATGCAATGGTCCAGATGGTTCCAGCATAGAGGAAAACTGAAGGCAGCCTGTACCGCAGTATGGAGGTGGACTTTCAAAGACAGTCTCAAACTGCCTGATGGGTCTTCTATGTGCTGAATCTCCTGTGAAGATCTTTAACTTTGAAACAAAAAATGCAGTTAAAGAAAAAAACTGCTCAGCAATGGAGTTTAAGACCCCAAGGCCTGCCACACGGCAAGAACACTTCCTGGCCAAAACCCAGCTTATAAAGACCATCAGGGGAGCCAAGTCTAAGTACAAGACCGGACGAGGGAGTCTGAGTTTCGTGACTCATTCTCAGCATAGCCATCACCACACAGACTCACAAGCTGAAGGAGAAACTCACCCGAGCATACCCCTTCACCTGCCAATGACCTCTGTAGATAAGCGTTTCTCTGAGAGAGCAGGGAAAGTTATTCTCACTCCTGCTCTCCGTGCAACCTTGAAGTCTGTTGTCACTTCTGTTAAAGTTTCACTGAAATATAGTGTTGTGATTGACATATGACTGCAAGACTGCCTAAGGGTAAAACAAATATGTTTACGACCAGGTTTTGTCATTAAAATGAGACAAAACAGGCAATATATACTATAGGGCTATCACAATATCCGACTTATACTACACGATTATCATGACCAATAGAATTCAGGGTGACAATGTTATCACGATAACTATTGAAATAAAAATAAATTGCAATGCTAGCAGTCAGATATCTTTTTTGACTTTGTTTATTGTCCATTTTGTTTTTGACAAATAAATCCCTCTCATTTGTGAGTGGGGTGTTGGGGGAAGGGTGACAAAGCAAGAATTGAAAGAAACGGATATGATTTCTGAGGCTCTGGATTACACGATATTATCATATGTGTATTATCATGATATCAATATTTCATTTTTTTTATATGATTTTGACAATTATTGTCAATTCCGCTTTATTGCGTCACCACATATATTCAGATGATATTGTAAGTTCTGAAAACTGTCAAACACTTGCACACCTCTCTCCACTACAAGTACCCACATCTCTTATCAAATAATTGCAGGGATACATTTTTTGTTTGTTTATACAACCAAAGCCCTTTGATAATGAAAGAAAAGAGGATTTGTTTTGTTAAAAAACTAAATATGCAAAAGAAGAATAAGCAAGGAGCAAAAAGCATCACAATCAGTATATTGGAATAGTTGAAACAACTTCAGAAGGAACAGAGAGAAGACTTAAATTTCTCCAGCGGATGTGGAAATAAGGGGATGCCTCTTCACATCTACCCATTTCCTCTAATGCCATTTTGAATGAACTCCCAAATTCCTCCTAGCAACTGTCTACAATCCTCTATCCCTCCAGCTCTCCCCTAAGGCTCAGTGCCAGAGCTGCTGCTCGGCTCCTCACAGAGGAGAAGGTGAAAGACTTCTCTGGCAGTTAAACATCAGTCAAACTACAAGGTCTGATTGACTCTCACCTGGAGCCCTCACACAGTGCACCACCCAGCTGACCCCATGGTGGAAGAGAACATTTCAATTTCTACAAGTCTTCAATCACTGACCCCACACATTTTGTCTCATTTCCAAAATGGATACGTTTTGTGATCTAACTAGGCCAGGGGAGCTGAACCCAGGCATAAACATAACGTCAGAAAAACTGGTACCATCTTAGCTTACAAGCCCACTCCTCCGCCATCTGGAGTTTGTTTGCATGTTGGTCAGTGAACAATGCAACAATATCTGCAACTATGGAATCGGTTTCATTCGCTCTAACTCCGAAACCATCATCCTAAAACTGCTCCGCAAGTGTTTTGCCAAAAACCCTTCTGCACTACAGGCAGTTGTCAAACTGTCTTCGGGAATGTTGACGCTTCATAGTCAGGAGGAAATAAATAAATAAGGGTAACGGAGCATTCTGTTAGTGTTCTGATTTTCATTTTGTTGTTAGGCACAATGCAACAATATTAATTGACTCTTAATAGCAGAGTGTTTATCACGCTTTGCTACATATTGGTACTCTGGATCGGTGGATCCAGTATTGATATGACGTCAATTAATAATGTTAGGGATTATTAGGCAATAATGCATGACACATGAAAATTATTTTCTCATTTAATTAGGAACTTTAGTGCAGAATGAACATGGATAGTTATCTATCATCCACTATATCCTGTATGAACATGTCACCATTTGTTTGTAAAGTTAAATCATTTGCAATAATTATTTTTTAAAGTATTTAAGGAAATTAAAAGTGTTGCTTTTAAAAGAGATATAATATCCATCAGATATTTGGCTTGAAGTAGAAGAATAAAAGAAAAAGAAACGGTGCGTGTGGCTGCATACACGTGAGTGTTGTCATAATTCAAGGTATGTGAAAAAAAACATAATTGTGTTGCAGAGCATGTGCGCCTGTCCTGGTTACCATAGAGACAGACTATCTACTGACTGAGTCAACTCAGTAACTGACTGGGGTGACACTTGCTCTTTAAGTTGGCGGCTCCACAGGACTAACAGAAATGACTCATTTGCAGAATCAACCGAGGCATAATTGTAAATGAATAATAGGTCAAAGAAAGTCTACATTATAGAATATTAGTCCAGCAGCACCAGCAGTCCTCGTGTGCCTCTGCAGAAGCTGAAGTGTCACCTGTTACTTGGTACAAATCAAACTCATGAATGTCGGCTATAAGATGTGATCTCCCCAGCTGTGATAGTGTGAGGAAAGATAACGGATGATTTAATGATTTTCTCAACTGAGGTGATTTGATATATTGGCTGACTCTGCGCCTTTAGCTAGTATAACAGGTAAAACCCATTACCCTCCCACCAGCATGATTTATGATGGCTAGTATCACAGCTTAGGTCTCCTTACAGCTGATCTTCCAAAAAAATTTACTGCAAAATGCTACTCTGCGCACTTCGAGAGACAGTAAACCCTGGCTATTGGTAATGAGAAAGCAATGGCCTCTGGGTGGAAACACTTGCTAAGAGCAGGAGCATTTAGCTATTCATGTAGGCTGCTCCACACAAAAACACTGATTGAGAGTCACTCCCTACCACATGAAATATCATTAAATGCACAAAGAGGCTGCATTCAAACATTACAGCATTGTTTAAAGGGAGATATGTAGGGCTGCAACTACCGATTATTTTCACGGTTCATTAATCTGCAGATTATTTTCAAGATTAATCTATAAAATATCAGAAAAATAGTGGAAAATGTTTTTCCCAGTTTCTCAAAGTCCAATGGGATGTCTTTAAATGTCTTGCTTTGTAAGACCAACATCAAAGATATTCACTTTAATATGATATAAAACAGAGAAAAGCAGGAAATCTCCATTTGAGAGGATACAAACTGCTTCTTCTGACATTTCTGCATGAAAAATTACTTTAACAATGAATCTATTTGTCGACTAATCAATACAGCTCTAGAGATATAAACATACTGATTTCCCATAGGCTACTTTATATTCCTTATTGGTCTGTATGTAACTAAAACCTGATTAAGGATTATGTATTACTTTGTACAGGTTTACGCTCTCAAGTTCAAATAACTGTTTGAGCAGACATGTCAGAAAACCCTTGCGACCTTTCAATGATTTGATATGTTTATTGATCAACGATGGCAAGGGGAAAGAAATTATGAAATGGAAAATATAGAGGAAATTGAACTGACAGCCAGTCCTTTTGACATTTATTCATCATGTTACATGAATATAGATAGATAGACAGATAGATAGATAGATAGATAGATAGATAGATAGATAGATAGATAGATAGATAGATAGATAGATAGATAGATAGATAGATAGATAGATAGATAGATAGACATAAGGCGACTTGTTCACAAGAATTATAGCCAGAACTAATAATTATTTTTCCAAACTCCCATCTCACACAACTGCTTCATAATTGACCGACCTAGACCATCACATTCATCAGGTTTATGTCTTATAGACATGTTGTCAAATACGGGGCAGGACTGGGTTATATAGACCTGTTCTGATGCTCTGTTCTATCGGCTTCGTTGCCTACAGTGTGTGTGGGAACTTAGACCGACATCACTACGTGGAGCAGACTATTAAAATGCGTCTGGTGGTCGGTGGAGTGGCGAGAAACAACACCCCGGACACTCACTGAAGAGCGGGGGGAGATTACCCGTGCAGATACGCTGATCAAATATTTTATTTTTTCTTCCCCACTCCAATTATATGCGCGAATATATCCATATAGAAAAACTACCCATTAGTTCTTAACATGACACGCTATACAGTACAGTCCGATTTATTTGCGCAAAAAATAAAGATCCACTAATGAAGGCAATTAGTATAATGTTTGCAGCTTGTATAAAATAAATGAAGGGAGATTGCATGACACGAATGGATCACATGTTCTACTTCACAGAATCATTATGGTATATTAAAAGACATAATTAGCCCATTGCCAGTACACATTATATTGAAGCGTATATTGTAGGTGAAGTGCAATGATATATATCATAATGACTTGATGCCATTACTCACGGAGGCTAGAAACTCCACTCGGATGTGTTTTAATTGCGATGCATCGTGTTGTTAATCACGCAGCGCATCATTCTTGTGGCTGACATATATATATATATATATATATATATATATATATATATATATATATATATATATATATATATATATGCCTTTCTATCAACCTGTAACACGGAGCCACTGCTTTATCGGCTCGTCTATTACAACTTGTTGTAGGCTATAAACCGTCTATTTGGAATCATGACCAGTGTTATAATAGATTGTCTTAAATCTTTTCAAAATAAACTTTGCGACGTAAATCTCACAACAACATCGACAAATCGCGACAACTTTATCGGTTAATTTCATTCCAGTACCTGAGCCAGAGACTTCTCTATGAGCGCTTGTCTTGTCGCCAATCCGTCCGCAGCTGATGCGTCCGGCGGTGATCCCAGAGGCAGGTGTCTAACCCTCAAACCTCCGTCACAGTGCTGACATCAAAAATAACTTCAGCAGCAACACAATCCACTCACAGCAATTTGCAACTTTGCGCATCCAAATTCTGGATTCCGTGTCCACCGTCGTCCCGGCAGTCTTTTCAGAGCAGATTTCAGTCCGTGAAAAATATTAGAAGTTATCAGCTGTTCGATTATTATTATTTTTATGACCGAGCAGGAAAACAAGGAGTCTCATTCCACAGGGATAGCCTACTGTGTGCCATTTTCCAATCTTCAAGAACTGATCCCTGCCAAGATATGCACTCGTTGGCGCATCCCTTTGCTCCAAGTTTCCCGAGCGCTTCCCCTGATATGAGTAGCCACTCTAAGGACCCACTGGATGTCTAAACGATAGCAAAATAAATTTATTTTTTTCTTTTGCAACGTAAAACGGAATAAGCTAACCGGCTCTAAACAAGAAGCCAATGTGAAGCATTTCCAGAGAGCAAGTGGTGAGATGCTGTGGGTAGGTTAGTTGCTCCTCTCTCTCGCTCTCTCTCTCCCTCCCTCTCTCTCTACTCATCAGAGCGTGGGAGGAGGTGGGGCTCCCATCCACCGCAGCACACAGCAACTTCACACTCAACATCACATTATGCCCGGGCTGCCTACCAGGAAATTGTGTGATTTCCTACAGTTTAGAATCTCATCAAACTGGGTCACCTCAAATGGGGCGAATTCAATGCACCTTACAGAATAAACATGCAGTCACTGTGCATGTGTTGCACTCCTGCTGCAGAAACGACCGCTGCTCCTGTTGATACAAAATGCACTGATTGTACAAATGTGTCTACATGTGATGTAACAGGTATCCCTGACAGTTTACTTGTTGATATGCACTCCATGTAGCAAAATGAATGGCCTAAAATGGAAGCTGGTTTGGACACTATTTATTCATTTGGCGCCACCCTCAGGCGGTTATAATAAGGAAGGGAAATAACACAGTCCTCCACATCAGCTGAGGGGAATTAGGGGAATTGAATGATAACGTTGAAGTTTGACTAATGCACATTATAGGCCTATTGTTGCTTTTTTTTGTCAGTGAAGACAATGAAAATGTTGTTGGTGTACATTAGAATAAACTATGTATAACATCATCTGTTAAAACGGCAGCAGTGTAATTAAAAAAAATAAAACAATGCTTTAGCTGTGGGCTATAAATCAGCATGGCTCAGCAGGGAGCGAAACCCATCCCACGCCACAGTTATTCTACTCCTTTCTTCCACAACACTGATGCCAGTGATAATGACTGCTTAAACATAAGCAATGGACCAGGAGCAATGAGTCAAACGCGGGTTTTTGTCACAAAGGAAAGCCTTAAGCAATGTCCCCTCCGGAGAAAACTTGATTTCCTATCTTCCCCAGCCATTCTGAGGCAAGAGTTTATCATAGTGCTTCCAGTCTGTGATCCTTCACTCCTCCCCCATCTCTCATTAGCTGCAAACACACAGCTGTTGGGTTACCTCTCCAGGGCTCCCATTAAGGGCTGCCACTCAGGCTTACAGTGTCCCTGAACCAATCATATTAGAGCTCCCGCCCACGCACCGCCACTGCTATGTCGCTCTTCACCAGCCATACTAATAACGTTTTAAGTATTTTCACAGGTGGCGCATGAGTCGCCTAGAAAGAGAAGGGAAAGTTAAAGATTTTCGACAGTAATAGTATATGCCAATAAAAGACCAAATCATATAATTAGGAAAGTTAGTTAGTCAATGATTATTGTACTGTAAATGCTCTTATTCTGTCTATTCTTGTACTAATTGTTATGTTTTTGCTGTGAAGCACTTTGGGCTGCAATTCTTGTATGAAAGGTGCTATACAAATAAAGCTTATTATTATTATTATTATTATTATTATTATTATTATTATTATTATTATTATTATTATTATTATTATTATTATAATAATGTTCAACAGTGAGCGACCAAATAATTTGAGCCAAATCATTTTATTCCATTTAAATGTTTGAAAGTCTGTTATGTTAACAGAAATGAAGTTTGAGGATATTTTGGTGTCTAATACATTGTTTTTGTTTCAGCTTTGTATAATTAAGGGGAGACATTCCAGGTGAATTTGGTAAAACATTTGAACTAATTGATATCACCATGAAACTATACCCGTTGATTACTTACATTAGGGCACTTAATGTTTAAATCTGCAAGTGAATATTGTGCTAATGTGTATACATTTCTGGAACATAAATCTGAACATTGGATTGAGAACATTCTTGTTTTATTGTGTTGACACATTAGAGTGTGTATATATTTTTGTATCAATTCATGAAATTGAAAATATTGTCAACAGTCAAAAAGATCAATTAGATTTAAAATATTAAAATCAAATCAAATGTATTTATAAAGCCCAATAACACATTATTATGTTCCATATATTTTGCAAGCCACTACAGGGGAACAAGGGAACAAATGTTAAGTAGTCAGTTGTTAAGTGACTATCACTATAACACTTCCCCAGTTAATAACTTAAATTAAGACATTTCTTTTTTGGTATTTTTCTGAAACGTTACGTTTAATAATGCACATAAGGTATTATCTTATACTAACTTGTGGCGAATTTAGGAGAACTATACAGACACAAAAAGTTACTAAAATAAAAACCTAAATGTGTATTTTGGATGTTTTCTAGTCTGAAAGAAAAGATGTTATGGAAGCAAAATAGGCCAAAATCTCAAAATGCATAACTTCATGAACAAAATATGTTTTGCCTGTAGTGTCTCACCTTAATCATATAAGTAATAACATGGGAATTTAAGGCAGTTTAGAGATAATAACAATTAAACTGACTGCATGTATTGTCAACTTATGTATGATAAAGGTACGTGGCATTCATATAATTAACTTTTTTTAATCATGCTTTTCTTAAACCAAACAGCAGAGACAGACTGAAGCCATGTTTCAACAGTGTGTTGTCCGTTTGTTCGTCTGTGCTATAACTGAGGCTGGAATACTGCTTCATTTGATGTCTTTATTCAGTTTAAAGATTATAGGCTTGTTTGATTCCCACTCACCTTTTGCTTGAGGCCATATTTGAATATGAGAGCGGTAAAATGAGGACAAGGCAAGGGTAATCGGTGCATCAGAACAAAGGCAGAAAATGCCCTCAAACTCTCCCAAATTCCCCAAAACAGTCTAGCCACCTTGCAGTATCTGGCTAGCACAGTGTCTGTGCCCAGTGCCCTGAATAGTGCAGCCTCTTACTTTAATGAGGAACAGAGTTTTTTCCCAAACCTGATTCAGTTGTATAAACACATTCAACAAGCATCAATTAAGCAAGTTTTTTTCAAAAAATATGTTTACGAGACCCATCTCTATTTACATTAATTGACGGTGAAAACTTTGAAGCTCGACATGCTCGAATACTCTGTAGGCAGACGGGATGTTGTAATTCTAAGCTCATGGTTTGTTTGCTATTGCAGCACACAACAGCACCACGCATGAATGTGATCTGTATACATTTACATCTACTCTCTTATTACGTACCACACCTGGAGCACGTCCCCACCCCACAAACACACACACACACACACACTATCACACAAGGTATATGAGAGAAGGCACACAGACACTACAACAGACAGATGCAAAGGTACACACAGGTACACATTTAACACAGATGGGGATACATCTAAAGAGAGGAACATGAGGAAGAGGAAAACACGTAAAAAAAAATGCAGCAAAAGTTGACACTTTGAAGAGTAAATCAAAAATGGGCAAACACCTGCTGCTGTACTGCTCTTTTGCTATCTCTAGGTACAAATGTTAGCAAAGCCTGTACCTCTGGTCACATCCCAGTCAGTGAGGTCACAGCAGGAGTTTCCCCTTTGACACATAGAAGTGGACGTAGTCACCATGATGTCACCCATTGGTTTACAGATTGAAGTCTCAAGTTTGGCATTTTTGCCAGAAGTGACTGGAGAGGGTGAAGCTAAGGTCAACCGAATGCTGAACGAGACATTTTTAGGCAATTAATATGTTAAAATGGACTTTTATGGACTGAACACTCTGTTCTACAACGAAAACACTGACATCGTCTATTTTACTCTAAATTGGACCATAGTTTACAAAAAGAACATCACGCTGTATTCAAGAAGAGGTGAAACTAGCGATTGAGACCATGAACTCATTAGTAAATAGTTTACCGAGTTAAAAAATTTAGTTAGAAGTAGGGTCCTTTTCTCATAGACTTCTATATAATCTGACTTCTTTTTGCAACCAGAAGAGTCGCACCCAGCTGGATATTAGAAAGAATGAGAGTTAAAGGCACTCCCGCATGGTCTTCACCTTTCAAAATTGTATGTTGATTGATGCTGCTTTGACAGATAATTTAAAACGTCCACAGGTTGTAGCGAGACGTAAAACAGCATTTAATCCCGCTGTCATCAATCAGCGCAGCAGCATCTTTCTGCCAATTGGTGTGGATTTACTCTTTAAACTTCCCCACAAGAAAAACAGAGTCTGTAATACATCTTTCCCCGCTATGAAGAGAAACAGACACTGAGTTGAAGAACATGTTGCATTTAAATTTGGAGCACATCCACTTGTGGAGCAGGAGCTGTTACAGATGGGTCAACCGAGGGAAAGACGGAGCAGTGATGCAAAAAGGAAACTTTATGATTCCTGATCTGTTCAGTCTTGAGGCAAAGCCAAGCGACACAGAGTCAGCAGTTTGTGTAGCAAAGTTAGCACTGATGTACCGCTAATCTGATTGGTGAATAGTTTTCATCACGACTGAAATTAGGTTTCCCGTTTACTGGTGAATCTATACATATTAAAAATAATATCTAATCATATAATATTTCTAAATGCAGGCATTGATTCAGCAGTGGGTGTAGTAGGGAGTTCTAAGTGTATAATGGCAGTCTGGGAATACTCTCCATAAAAACTAGTAATTTGAAAAGAAATGCTTAAATCAGATCGTGAAGTATAAGATACAAGACGTTTATGGACATTTAATGAGACATTATAGTGTAGAGCAGTGATTTCACCCCATTGGCCACTTTTAAAGTTGCGAGGGATCTCGTGGAACGATTGTAGAGTACATCAACTAGTTTTAAAAAAATCTCTTTTTAAAACTCTACCCGGTGATAAGTTGATTTTTCACGTCAATAAGAAACAGGGAAAAAAAACATAATTATCTGAGGGTTGACATGATGACAGAACAAGACGTGTTAATGGACAACGGATTTCCTAATGGCCCTGGCATCTGAGGAGATTTAAAAGAGGTATGTTTATAAAGCTGTCAGCACAACTCCCCGTCATCCCTGTCATGATTTATCTCGGTGTGTGTATGCGTGTGTTTCTGATTGGCAGTTACAAAGGCGGAACAATTTCCCCACTAATATTTCCACCAGCAGCTGTCCATTCCAGTTATCACTTGACTCATGAACACTTGTTTATCTTTTCCAAACAATATCATACATGAGAAAGTTGGGGAGCTTAGCCGTAAAACAGGAACTGATGTAATAAAAATAAAAGAAGAAAAAGACAATCAGTAATGTGACACAGCCAGCATGAGTAGGAAGACATGGCTGGTTATATTAAAGATATAATATGTAAAGTTTCCACATTAATATGACTGAAAACTACTACACTTCTGTTATATATCTTGTTGAGTTGTTTACTTACATTATTCAAAATATTTTCAACAATTTTCAAACCTAGGGAAATCTGTAATTGTTATCAAGGTTTGTTTCATTTGGTTGCCTGTAATGTCGACGTATCCTCATTGCACATGTGTCAGCGTAGTAGTTTAGCAGATGCTGTCATAAATAGACTTTTATCCAGTTTTAAGCCACAGTTTTACAATATACTGTTAAGATCTTGGCCATTTTTAACTTTATATTTTAGTCATCGGACGTCTGGATTTTAATTATCAGAGAAACAAGCAAATGTTGGCATCAGCCAAACAGCATCTGAAAAACACAGATTTTTTAAAGTGAAAATGCTTTAATCAGTGTTTTTATCAGATTTTATCACCGACTCCATTTGTTTTGTAGAGGAGGAGACCTCTGTGGATAATTTGGATCCTTGTAAAAACATTTGGATCAAATGTTAGCAGTTAGCTCGTAGCCCCTGCATCCTATGTCCGCAAATATAATGTTTTTACCGTTTCTTTATCCACCGTGCCTGTTTATTTTGTCGAGGAAGAGAACTCTGCTGATAATTCGGCTCCTGGTAAAAACATCCTGTACGATGAACAATGAAGGAATCCTCACCGGGAGAAGCTGAGTGCAATGACGGCAGTAATGGTGAAGACAACTACTCCCATGATCCCACACTACTTCACAACACCACCAAACTCAGTCTTTTGTTATTGTTTTTATTGAGAGACCCCTAGTGGCAAAAAATTACATATTGTGCTTTTAAGGCTATACTTGGACTGGCACTTTATTCATTCTCTGTGAGATCTGACCCTCAACTCCCCTTAGTTTCCCACTTACAGGTATATATACACATTTAGTCTATGTGCAGCCTCTGTGTCTTGCTCTTATTAGCTGGGAGAGTATACAGTGAACTTAAATCAAAACAAGAGAGCATTTGGATTTATGTTTGGCCCCATGTGGTTTGGTTAATTAACTGAATGGGTTCTCTGGGAAGCAGAGAGCATTAAGAGGTGGGAAGATCTGCATCACTCCTCGATCTTGTCGGAAATGCAATATCTGAACTTGAAAACAAGGTGCTGTGGAAAGATTTCCTACATCCTTCACAACACTTGTCTACAAACCAGAAACCCATGTACATTTAAAATTAATATTCTAACACACTGAGTACATTGCACTGTAGGGGCACGTAATCCTGTTACTGTCATGTAAACATGTCTCTATGTTTTATACTCACGCCTCGTTATCATATTCACCGCACTCAGTATTTCTCTTAAAGGGTTGGGGCAGTCGCTGAGTTTAACCATGCCAAGAGCTACAGTTGCATTTCCTTTTTTTTGTTTATTGTTTATGTTTGCCACTGGGTTGGGATTAAATCCACATGATCCTGACAGTTAGGCACGCAATAGCAGCAACAATAACAAATCTGATAGTGAAACAGTAGGCTTTAAACACTCCTGCAGTCATTTGCTGCACAGCACAGCTGCAAACCCTGCACCATATAAAGGAAGGAGAGAGAGAGCGAGAGAGCGAGAGAGCGAGAGAGCGAGAGAGAGAATTAAGCCACTTACCATTTTGGTCTTGCTCTTTTAAAAAGATTAAATTATGTAAAAAGTCATAAATAAATTCTATTGATGGGAATGGAAGCAAATGGCAGCATTCCTTTAGGTTTGCAGTCTGAATCAGGGCGCCGGATTGAATTGTTGATCCGTGGAAAGTGAAGTTGATTCATCTCATTTTCCAAACTTGTATTTTTGCTTATATTTGTGCCAAACCATTCAGCTGATTACAGACTCAATCTAATGGCAGTGGAAAGGTTTCAAGGTTTTTTATTATATAGTTGATGTAATTGTAGGAAAGTATCAGTAAATAACTCTTAGCTACAGTATGATCTTCAATATAAGTGCAGTGTCATGCACTTGCCTAGATTCTCAGAGTGACTGCAGAGCCTAAAACAATGATATGATAAAGAAAAAAGGTTCAAGTGTATATCAAGGGGTTTACAGACTGCACATCTTTCTTCTGATGTCTATTTGCTCATACTGCTCAAACCCAAATGAAAAAATCAAACAAGAGCTACTCATAAAATAATACAGTAAAGCAGATAACTATCACCAGGATAAAATGGTAACTGCATTTCATTTTAGATTAATGATATGCTTTAATATTAAATATTCAACATGCATTAATCAATTTAATTAGTAAAAGTTCCATGTAGTGCAATATATTATTCTATGTAAAAATGTTAGATGTCTGGGAAAATATGGATTGAAAGGCAAAAGACTCCAGTGGCCTTTGTATTATCTGTATTGTTATTTTCATTATTAGATGTTGGTAAAAAGTAATCTCTTTTTTATGAGTTTAATAATGTTCAAAATCAGATTCAGGCCTCTGAAGAACTTTGGGAAAAGGCTGCAGCAGGAAATCACTCTTCTTTTTTTATTATATTCAAATTATTAAAGTCGGCTTAATGAACACCATACTTATAATACAATATGTTTTCCCATTTGGATGCACAACAACAAAATGTCAGCGTGTGTGTGTGCGCGAGAGTCACTGTCAGTCAGCCTGTCACACAGACACTGTTGCTTGCAGTAAAACAGAAATAGATGAGTCATTTCCTAAGGAACAGTATCCTTAAACCCCACCAATGCAAAAAGTTTATTCACTGGTTCATAAAAAAATAAAAAAATAAATAAAAAAGGTACATCCAGTGAGAATAAATGATCTGATAATTGCAGAAGCTCACCCACGCAACTTTTTTCAAAACCATTGTAGCCAGGTAAAAACGTAATTTGTTTCTACATTCTTTTTCAGGTTTTAAAAACTTGATCATGACCTGTCGAGCCACCGACATATTGTATTGCATAGCTGTGATTGAACTTTTCTTTAATAATAATACATATACAGGTCTTGCAAATGGAATTTTTGTAGATAATACTATAGTCCTTGTAAAGCAATAATCTTTAGTATAATATGCTCCAAAGTTCTACCACAGTACTAAAACATGAGGCAAGTTTGTGTCTAGGTCATTAGGTTTACATTATATTTGAATTTATTTTAGCGTTATAAATATGAAACAAATGAAATTGTAGAGATGAGAACAATAGTCAAACGTATGTTATGCGAGACATCGATAGCCATTGCATTAAGTCAACCTAAAGATGATTTATCATTCAAAGTATCTGAAAATTATTTTAACATCTAAAGTATGCATTAGTAACAATATTATCAGGGACATCCATTTCATTTTAAAATTGAAAAAACATGTCCTTGGTTATACATAGTCAATTATGTTTGCTATTCATTTTCCCAATGAATGCCTGTTCTACTTCAGTTGATGTCTAGACAGAGCATGTTCTTATACGATGTTAGAATATATATAGAATATATATATTTCAAGAGGAGTAGAACTACTAAAGTGTTTCATCTGTTAGTCCAAATCCGCAGTAATTATCAATGGGATCATCTTGTGTAAAGTTCTTATGTTCTAGTTTCCAAGTAATTGAAAATATTTTTTAATCGTAATTCCTGCAGAGAAAACTAGAAGCCATCTTGTGATGTTATCCCAATAGCCACGACATCAAATTGCGCCAGGGGCGTGAAGTGTGCATGGGGTGGGATTGGCCCCACTTCCTACCCCTTCTCCACTTCCTGCCCCCTCTATCTCTGGCACCCTTGCTGAGACCACACCCATCTTTGAACTCAGCCTTCATTTTGATTCCAACTGCACACCTGTAAAGCGCCATGACTGCATCTTGCATGGTTGCGGCGCTTACGCGGTGACCAAATATGTCCACAGAGGGTACTCGAAACCTCCTCTGTGGTAGTTCCCACTACAGTAGGTGTCTTCAGGAGCACATTTTGAAATGATGACACCAACACAGACTCACAACATGAAAACAATACCATCATCGTTGTCATGGCTAGTAATAAGATCATTGTAGCCTAATGTCGTACATGAACTAAACCTGTTAAAGACAGATTATTTTCAAGGGGATAGACACAATAACAGTACAAATCTAATGCAATCCAAATACCCTGCACCACAAAGCATCTTGGTAAATCTTCTATTATTGTCTTGTTTAAGAGAGTTGGGATTTGACACTATAGGAATGTTGTTTTCCCAAATGGAAGAGAACCTCAATTAGTCTTGACCTTTTAATGTGTTAAAGTCTTTATGATTGCAAAAAAAGTTGAACATAATATCTCTGGTTATTTTATTTCAAGCTCAATGAACGAAATCCTTGGTGTGCTATCTTGTGTCACTAATGTTATACCATTTTAAGAAATTATTGTTTTCCTCTCTTCAATAGGAGCCAATATGGCTGATATCCAAAAAGAAAAGACACAAATCCAGTGATATTCATTCATGTTGACCAAGTTTGTAATAAATCACAAGGAAATAATATGAGAGCAGGCCTTAAACAGTGTATACCCTCGTGGTCTTATAGGGCATTTTCAATGAAAAACATTCAGCAAATGACATCTATATAAGAATATCCACTGGCTGAAAATGAAAGAAAATGTTCTTGCTTTATTGTGCATCCAAATAGCTTCTTGAAAAATACAGAGGCTAGAGGCTGCCAATAGAATACTTTGGGGAAAAGAGAGAAGGCAAAACATCTGGCCTCCGCATTTTAATTGGATTTACCATTGGGATTTCTTTCACTTTACGTACTGGGGTATTCTTTCTTTTCCTTGAGGTATACTTGACAACATGATGGGAAATAAAATGTAAACTATTAATTTAAAGTGGAACACCATTTATTTAGGAATTCATGTCCATGTATAACTCTTTTTTGACTGTCAAGAACAATCTACAACAGCAACTCAAATAATCTCCACATGCTACAATAATGGATGTTGGATTTTTGTCCAGTGCGTTGCTCAGAATCCACAGACTGATATTGAGCATTATCGTGACGTCTGAAGATACACTGGAGACAAGCAAAGTTTTTTTGTCAGTATTTGTGTTTGATTTGAGACTTTTATATGCTCAAATGGGGATAGTTTATCTGAAGTGCACCTGGCACTAGAGCAGAAAATGCAATGATATCTATAGAAAATACCCTAGAGTGAGTTTATATCACTCAGGGAGGAAAACCGCTGCATCACTGCTTTCGAAGTTTGAAGCATTGATCTTTCTCCATTCCAAGCATTCCTTGGGCAGTCACTCAGTCACCATTGTACACTGTATTTCAAGACTAGCCAGCCGTGCCCTTAGCTTACCGCCGATTTAAGCATATATATACTGTATGTATATATATATATATATATATATATATACTGTATATGGACAGTGCTCCTTATGTTTCTGATCTCCAAAGCTTGTGAAATGTTGGTTCCAACTGACAATGTTGGTACTGGTAATGTGATTAGTGTAATAACATGTGGGCAGGCCAAACAGGTAGTTAACCAGCTGGGGGGCCGTAGTTGCTGACCGTTGTTTAGTCCCATCTGTAATTTGAGGAATCCCTGCTTTACTTCATGTCATGATTCCAATCATGGGGTAACTTATGGTGAGGTGAGGTAACAGGAATACTATTTGCCTATTTGCAGTCCGTTTTTTGTATTTTGCCATCACTTTTTAATATTACTTTGAGTTCATATAAAAAGAGAAGTTAGATACATTGTAAAATAAAAAGGGTGGCAGAATTCATGACAAAAAAATGCCCACAAAATACACAACAACACAAAACATACAAAATACAACTATAATTGGATAAAGTTACAAGGTGTGCATCTTTCTTTGTCTGCTGTCCAGTTTTCTTTGTCTTTACAGTTCAGTTACTATTTGTTTGAGCATCACTTGGGACGTTGACTTGGTTAAGGACCACTGCGTACATTGACTTACTATTATCATCCAACCAAATTCTTGCTGCAACAAAAAAAACCTGTACATCACTGCAGTATAGTTCACATGTATATAAACCAATAACTGTCTTCTTTAAGTAAATGTTAAATAATTTAATCTTTGCAACGCCACCGCCCAATCTGTTAGCCTAGTTTGCTAATTTCCACTTGAGTCTTATACAAACTTATCAACACGATGGGTCCTTCCAATTTTGGTAAAGGTAAAACTCCTGAAAAACATAAAAGACAATATGTTGGCAGGAGGTTATAAAGGGTTAGAAGCGTCTTTGTGTACCTAGAAAAGCGCAATATATAAGAAATGTATTATTATTATTATGATGAGCTCCAGTCAGTAGCGGACCACAGACGTTGACAGTGCGTAGCAACGCAGGCTCTCAGATAAGCCCTACTGAAAAATGGAAAAAACAACTGCAGTATCGTAACACTTCATATGTCTTCAGCCAAAACAATTAGGAGAATTCTGTTTGTCTTTAACACTCAATAATGTTTCCAATTCATGAAAGTTCCTTTTGCAGTCTCATTGCTCATTAGTCTAATCCTAATATTTGATTAACTGTATTGCAGATGTGTGTTAATGTTCTGCTGTTAACCAGGCAGGTCTTTCTTTGAAAAGAGACGCACACAGTAGAGTTGCATTTCTCACTATATGTATTAGATGTCTTCCTTCATTAAAATGCTTTAACATGTGCACTAATTTTTCTTAATAATGGTAATAATGTTGGCATATATTGTGTTTTCTGCTACTTTATATTATGCTTCATTATTCATGGTTTTTTAACAGTATGCAAGTAAATGCAATGATTTAAGATACATTTAAAATAAACTAAGACACCAAACCAGAATTACCTAATTGCCGAAGAATAATAATGATTTAATTATAGAAAGGTTTTCTCTGTACATATACAAAGAAACCATGAGATGCATTTACCTCAAAAATGTAAGCACCCCAGGTAAGATTTCTAAAAGCCTGAGGGTCTGGGAAGGCAAAGACTGAAATGCCTTTGGCCTTTATTCTAGACTACAGAATGGCCAAAGGGGTCTTCAGGTTGTCAGGTTACACTATTGCTTATGTTAAAAGATCAGAGACAGCTTCACTCAGACATACCACAGCGTTAAAAGTATAACCTTAAACCTGTAACTCCAACAGAGACAACAGGCACATAACCTTAACAGACAACCAGGCCAGAGAAGCTAAAATGAAGGTAGTGTGTAGTCATAATTAATAACTCCTTAAATATGAGTCGCAGGATGGGATAAATGGAATAAAATAACTAATAAATTTCCCTCTGGATCAATAAAGTATCTATCTATCTATCTATCTATCTACAACAAACAGTTGTGAAGTAGCTTTTAGCGACTTCTGGTCCATAAATCGAAGTGAACACAATAGCTTGTCAAAGTAAAAGCTATAAATTTGCTAACACTCTCATAATTTGTGATGTATCAATGTAGCAGTGAACGGTGTATTTTCATGTTAATTGTTCCTGTCAGCTTACATATAATGAGAAATTACTCATGCTTTTTTAATGAATTTGTGAATACAGAGCAGGCATTAAATCCTGGATGTTCGTGTAATTAGTGCTTATAATTGTGCCAGAAGGACTTGAGAAAATATTTGTGAATAAAACATGATATTAATGTTAGCAGATGTATGTGATGAAAAGTATAACAGTGTTTAAAAGTGAAAATTGTTGGAGCATTTGTGCATATATATACTCTCTTTACTGTGAATATGACCAGAAACATCCTTTAGCTTGTTTATTTTTTGCCTCTACAAAGTCCATGCAGCGTCAATCACTTCTCTGTGTTTTGCTTTCACTTTTATATCCTTCCTTTATTTCTTGATGGTTTTCTTAAGTGCACTTGCTTTGCAAATGCAAAGTGTCAGGGCATTAGACCAGAAATTGACCCTTAAGTTTAACCTGACACAACTGAAGTGTTGGAACTGAAGAGATTGTTGGAAATGTGCTTACAGGTACACTGAAGTAGTATGCTGTGTGCGCTGTGGAGAGATGCGTCACTTCTGCTTTTCAGCAAAATTACAACCACATCAATTTGCATGTCATAGACAAACTTCACTTGATCCTAAATATGTTTTAGTTTTGCATATAGCGGGAAATGAATCAGGAAAAGAAAATTAGCTTTTGATAACTCAATGGAAAACTGCCCATCTCATATTCACTGGACTGAGGGAAAAATAAATGTGAAACATTTTGGACAGATGGTGACACCAGAGGAACTGTTCGCAATGTGCACACAACCGGTGTATATCAATCCACAATGGTACTCTATAATTTTGTCTATGATTAGGAAAAGCAAAGCAGTGAAACATTACACTTGTTTGGCAAATTCATTTGCACATCACATCAGACAGTTTTGTGATTATCATAATCACATGAAATTTTTTTTTTAATTTAGACTGCTATACAACTTCCTACTCAACAGGAAGAATGTTTCAGTACTTACATAGACCAACAGAAAAATGTGTTTTGTGAAACAACAATTAAATCTACTTAAATGTAAAATTAAAAGCAATTAGAAACATAAATAGGGAAATCTTTCACACCTAGTGTTTTTCATACAGAATGCATCTTTCTTTTTCCTGATAATTGAAGACAGTTAAATACTCTCACACGGCCAACTTTTTCTTTCACTTTTATTTGTAAACTAACCACACGTGCGCACAGCCCTCTGACGTCATTCCACAATCGTGTCCAGCCAGTGGCTTCTTTCAATCAGCAGCTGGTTACTGTTGTCCGAGTCCGACCGTAAATAACCAACCAAGCAACATTTAGCCACCGCGAAATTGATCGGCAACAGATAAACATCGGCCACTGCCATCGGAGAAAAAAATCATCTTATTTGTCGCTAGCCCGATGGGCGGCAACAAGGTGTATACCGGTTGATCCCGATGTTCGGCCTATACATTGTTACATTTCTACCTTGGTGTAATATGGATTCATGTCATAAGATATGTTTTAAGGTAATTTGGTTGCCAAATTGACAATGCTGGTTTGCATATAGATTATTTGCAAAATGAGTCAGTTAAAGTGACAAAGAAAATATTTGTTTTTGCTGAAAGCAAGGCCAGCTTTTGGCAGTATGCCAGATGGGCTCTACTACTAACTATGCATGATTTACGGGTGACAGAGGAACATCATTTAAATGGTTTCAAGAGGCTTTTTCTTTAAAAAAGGTAAGGATGATGGTACTTCATCTTTCGAGTGAGAATGAACAAGGTTGACATGCCGAGCTATCCCGGGTGAACCCGTAGGGACACAGGCAGCTACAGACACACTCAGACAGTCACTATGAACAGACATTTTTCTACTCAAGTATTCAAGGATTGGTCAAGATCATATTTTGAGGTATACGATATGATGATAGAGATTGTCATTACGATGAGAAATGTCACTCTTTGCTGTTTTGAAGTAGACGCCAAGATACAGAGGAAATGAGAAGCTTTTCATGTTTAATTAATA
This sequence comes from Cottoperca gobio, assembly GCF_900634415.1. Taxonomy (NCBI): domain Eukaryota; kingdom Metazoa; phylum Chordata; class Actinopteri; order Perciformes; family Bovichtidae; genus Cottoperca; species Cottoperca gobio. Next base: position 12,221,234 of record NC_041368.1, read on the forward strand.
ATGCTAATGAAACTTAATTAGAGCAGCTTATGAAAAATGCATTCAAATGAGAGATGAGCTTTATCCTTAAATAACAAGCCTCCTGTGCTGGATTTGCTGTCCTATTACATGCTAATTAGACTGCACTAGGGACTGTTAATGAGCATAGATCATTTCAATCTTTGGCACAGCAGGGCCCCCACCAACCGTCTATGAACATATATGTGGAAATGATTGCATATGTATGTATACAGAAGAAGGTAAGACTTGTTCATTGTGTGCAATAATAGTTGGAGATCTAACTGGGCTATTGTTATTATCCACTGGAACACTGTTAATTTATTGATTACTCATTCATTCATTAAAAACTTGAAATTATTATAATTATAATGTACATAAACATATACATAAAGCCTAATTTTGCCTGTATTTTTTTCTTTTGTCTACTTTTTTTTATATTTATCACATGAAAAGGTTGTAAACTAGGTATTATATACAAAGATTATTGACATGCAAACAGTATCTAACACAAACTATATAAATATCACTACTGATTTGCAAAAAAAAATCACTATATATATATAGATACATACATATACACAAATACACAAATACTTACACATGCAATTACAAATAAATAATTATAAATAAACATAATAATAATAATATTGTGGACCCTAGGTAATGTGTATGTATCTTTGTCAAATTCCAATTATTATTTGTTTGTTTCAAATAGACGTACTATACTAATACTATACTTACTATAAAAAAGACAAATATTAAAAACAATCAACTTACTCTTGTAACTCTGATGTGAAATCATTTGCGATCTAACATATTTTAATTGTAATGACTTACATTTGCTGCACTGAAAACAATCCCAGACTGACAGATGCATCATACATAGCCTTAGAACATTTGGGCATTCTAGAATCCTTTGGGAGTGTCTATTAAAAAGACCTTGCATGCTGCGGGCTATAAGTTCACAGTTTACAGGTCTGGAAAAAAAAAATCTTCAAACAAGCTTGTGCTGTTCATTTGTTGTTCGCTGTCTCACATCCAAAAGTACATTTTCAGACACATCTTTTGTATTATTACACGCCATTTTGAATGTAAGTAATTTCCATTGTGCACATTTGGTTTTGTGCACTTTCATCGGAATGCAAAATGTCAAAAATAATAGATTTGCAATGCTATAAAGCATATCCATTGATGCATACTGTGTGCTGAAAGTACATGGATGCTTTCTTACGTAGAGACAGTGGTGAACTGTGACAGTGTGTGTCATCCACTGCTTTCTAACAGCTTACTAACATCACAGCTCAATTGTTGAAAATGCCTGTATACCCCGCAGGTAAGGGTCTATTAAATCCTCCTACACTGTGATCCTGCTCCTACGCCTGATTCTATCTCAACCTGCGAGGCTTTTGGTCAGCAACACTCATTGCAATTTACTTCTCTTGAATTCCAACAAATTAAGCCTTAAAAAAGGAACAAAGCAATCATTGATTTTATAGCTTACATATTACAGTTTATACCACTTGATGAATGATAAGTATAATACATATACATCAACTAATTAACTATATAAGCGGTGTCTCTGTGTTACAGAAAGAGAGGGGGTTGGATGAATGGGTGGATGTGTGCGCTCTGTTTTACACTGTCAATTTGGCAGACGCCTGCAGGGGCTGGTGTGTTGCCATGGTGATATGAGCGAGGCATGAAAGAGCAGCAAGGTTTGCCTAACAGGACCAGTCTCATAAGGACTAATAAAATGAGAACCTTTCTTTAAGAGTCTCACATACACTATGTGCCTGTTAAAGAACAACCCAGAGCGTCCCTCTTAAACACAACATGATTTACAATATAATTGAATCAGACCTGCACATTTAAAACTTGAATCAGTTTAAAACATTCACTTTTATGAACATAGATTTCTGCTTTCACTACTGTGTTCAGTGTATCCTACACTTATCATATTGGAATATTTGTTACGAATGATATCATTGGCACTGGAAAACAATCCTCTTTAAACGGAGAGCACTTCATCGACAGCTGAAAGTGTAGATCTCGTTCCATTACTTTTATGGTTGGTTGACTGATTATAGGTTTGACTCATACTGTGTATAGGAAGTGGGTGTAGTCACTGTGACGTCTCTACGTCTGTGGACTGCGGATTTGAAGCCTTGAATTTGGCATTTTGGCCATTTCCATCTTGGTTTTTGGTTGTCTCCAACTTGGTTTTTTTGGAACCAGAAGTAACACGAGAGTACAAAAGTACAACCGAAAGACATTTTTAGGCAACTAAAACATTACAACTAACTTTCAACTAACCAAACGCCTTGACAACAAAACTGTTGACAGTGTATGTATGTGGGAAGTCAGTAAGGGATCACATCCTTTTACTCCTACTGGTTGAACAGAGTGGGATCTTCAAGGGCGGAAAGTGTGCCATGAAGCTCTGTGTGGATTACCCTCGCAGTCAAATTTCTCACACTTAGATGAAAAGAAGCAGCTAATGTGACTCCATGCCTACATGGCTGTTCATACCCGCCATAGGCCAACAGTGCGTAGACACAAACACACTCTATGCGGTGCACTTTCATCTCACATTGACCCTGAATCACATTTTTGTTTTCATTGTTGGAGGATTTCGTATTGTTTTTGGCGTGGATGTTTGTTTGTTTTTTATTTATATTTTGCGTTTCTGATCAATGTATATATACCATATTGTTATACTGTATATATACACTATACTATAATTTTCTGTTTGTCGTTAAAAGCTTGCTACACAAATACATTTTCTACATATTAAGATGCACATCCTTTTTCTGTGTACTACAGTATCGACTTTCTGTTGAAATCAGAATCTCAAAAAGAGATACAGATAACAATATCATTTAGCTGGACAAAACTGACATTCTTATATAGTACAGTTACCACTCAGTGTCAATGCAATAGTCGAACAAAACAGGAACATTTCCAACGTTAACTGCCCTAGTTACAGGTCATTTAGCAGATGCTCTTACAGTGAACTAACTACAAGGACAGTCCCCCTGGAGTAGCTCAGGGTTAAGTACCTTTCTCAGGGGCTCAATGGTAGCACCCCTGGAATTGAACTTGCAACCATTTGGTGTTCTATTTGGAAGCTGCACCACTAGACCAGTAGGCCATCACCACCACCTCATGGTGAAAAAACATTGAAACCATTTGTCCCGTACGGCTCACAACTTTTCATTTTGGTGGCATTGGTCAATTTACTGGCACGATAACTATGTTCTAAAAGCATGAATTAAGTGTTTTGGGTTAGTTACTATCGTTTGTGGACATGCAATAGGGTTGTAATCCCATGAAGCAGCTTTGACAGTTGCACTTACAGTTTAGAGAATGTTAGGACTGATTCAAATATGAGCCAAAGCGATTGAGTAAAACTGTATTAATGGTAAAGTGCATGGCATGCACTGTATGTGAGTGATGTTTTAGGAAGTGATTGGTAGAGGTTGCATGTGGTTATACATTTTTTTTATATTTTAAGTAAATATCTGTGGGCAATTTGCATTTCTATTTGTCTTCCTCTGCCCCTCTCTTTATAGCTGACTGTAATGGACAGTATAAACATTTGCATTGGCTTTTTTCTTTCAGATAACTGGAACTGGATAATGTTAATGTTTTCTTTTCTTTTAATTTCCAAAAATGTTGTCTGTCTGTACACAAGTACATTTCCTGTAGTGAATGAATTTTCAACCAACAACCGTCATTATTTAATGAATCCATCAACAAATTTTATATTTAATTCCTCCACCTTTTATCTGTGTTTGTTGTGTTGTGTTAATCCCAGTTGTTTTCTCTTGCTATTATAGTGTCTCAAATACTAGCTTGTTGGAGTGTGAAGTGTTTTCCGACAAGTCATTAACCATAACTAATTGTTTCTATGCTGTGTTCTGGCGTTTTATGTTCTTCTTTTTTTCCTACCTGGCTCACTGGATCATCATCTTCATGCTTTTTTTCAAAATGTCAATTGCTTTTCTGTTACAATCTTAACCCGGTGTTCCTTACCATGTTAAGTCTGTACTGCAATCCAACCCGGCTGTAGCAGAACTTCTTTTATCTCCTGGCCATCCAATGAAACAATTGACTGTTTACTGTTCTCATTAGGGATCTGCTATGCTCCAGTCATTATTCCAGTTGACAGGACAGTGTACCCTTTGGGTGAGCCTGATTCGTTTTCATGCGTGAGCCCAATCATTAATTCAACCAGCAGACATGGCCTACAGCTTTAGAGAAGACAGAATAGTGGGTACTTTATGCTGCCTTTCAGCAACCTCAGAGGCCCGTAATTAAGAACTTCCGACCAGGACAGACACACATGGAGGGGCATGCTAACTCTGAGTTAGAACCGCCGTTAAAATCTCAGATGTTTCAGCGTATCAAACTGGACATAATATCACATGTTCACATTACCAGAAAGATGAAAAGGCTTAAATTGGACATTCTGGTTTTCAGTGAATATCGGTGGGCAATCAATCATCCTCAGCACATTCAGAAATGATTAATACCTTCGCAGCTTTGATGTTCAAACTTCACTACTCAACTCTAGACAAAACAAACTCAGCCGTCCTCCAGAAGGAGCTGCATGGCGCTGAACCATCTCCTTGTGTCAGCTATTTTCAGCTGCGCGCGTCTAACCGAAAAAAATTTCATAAAAGTGGAAGAAATGGTGAGGACTCACAAAACTGCTCCAAATGCTTTTGACTTTCAACCAGAAAAGAACCTAACTCTACAGAGGAGAGAGGTTATGATTCATACATCTACACACTGACAAAGCGTATCAACGACATGCGTTGTTGATCTATCATCATCCTTTATGTATGGCCAATTAAACAAGCTCACAGTAATCTCACTGGAACAGAGTGTTACTTTCAAAGTTATACAGTTTTGGATTGGTAAAAAAAATATATATATATATATATATATACACATACAGTATATATGTAAAATCACGAGTCAGTAAGACAAGGTTGCAACCGACAGCTTACTATTATGTGAGGTTGGAGTAGGAGAATATAGATAGAGATGACAAGAGAAGAGAGCCACTCTCTATGCATTTCAATTGGTCCATTAATATAATAGTGTAATTTCATAAATATTCTTGACATAAATTAAGTTTGAAAAGAAATAGAAGGTGTTGGATGACATTCAGGAAACAATTGTGAATAATTGTGTTCTAACAGCATTGAAAAGTAAAATAGAAATTGCAATTTCTACCAATAATTGATTTAGGAACCGTGGATTTAAGACTCATAAATTGTGTTATTTATAGGAGTAATCCTCCCACCTTTCAGGTTCACTCATTTAGTATGTTATTAGCCAATTAAATTACCTTCATCCAGCAGTGTCAGATTGGAAAATGTTAAACGATTGTACCAGAGGCTGAACATTGTAATTTTTTGAGGAAAATTATCGTAGGCGAGTCATAACCACAGGAGCAAATAGGTGTGTATAATATTACAAAACACGTATTCAAACAACTTTTTGACACACGTACAAGTCAACCCACATACAAAATGACAGTTGTGCTCATAATTCATGTTCATTTACATCATAGCCTATAACAAGGATGAGGAAGGAAAAATGGTCACGTGAGAAGAAATGTGTAAATACAGACATATGATCCATATTTTTCTATCCGGAAATTAATTAAAATGAGACATCACAGACTAAAACCAACTAATGATCGTAAATGTCATAAAATTGTCAAATGATTGTACATTATGGTACTTTTGGCATTGTTGATCATACAGAGAGCAAAATGATCGTACAAATACCATAATTATCGTACATCCGGCAAACACTGGCATTAACAATGGTTATCGTTACTATTCGAACACATCAGACGGGCCAAACTGCACCTACTACATTGTAAAAGTGAAACTTAAAAACAACACATAAAAGCAAATGGAACGTAACATGTTGTCCACAAACAAAACAACTTATATGGGTTTAGGCAACAAAACTATATATTCTTTAGGTTCAGACAGCACAACTACTTGGTTAGGTTTAGGAAGAGATTTAGGTTAAGTAACTACATTGGTAAAGTGGAAGTGAAACCTAATGTTGTGAACACAAAGACAACAACACGTTGTTTGTTTCACACACAGAACACCAGTCTCCTGGGTAAAAGTCTTGGGTTTTGTCTCCCATCACTTGCCCAAAACCACGACCAAACTCCCCCCTGAAGAAGTGTCTTGCTCTTTATACTACGTCACCTGACTTTCATCTTTTCTCGGCTGATAACATTCCACTGACTGCTCTTGGGCTCGTGTAATATGACATTCACAAGTGTTTATTTCTATTTTTACACCACTTACAGGTTCTTAACGTCTCCTTTGTCCTTCCCTTTAGTCTTTGATTTTCTTAATTTTTGTTCTCTGTCCCCATCAAATTTTTACCAACTCCCTTTCAATTCTATCCTGTTTATTCTCTTCTCTAGTATTTACCTTTGTGTTACTCAAACTTCTTGATACACTGTTTGTTTGTCTCTAAACCTCTCCCACCCTCCTCTTGTTATACTAATTGTAATATTCAGCCCTTTCTCCCTTTTCTGAATTCTTCCTCTCTGCTCTCTTTTGTTACCTCCTGGTTTATTCTTCACCTAGTATCTTTCCTCTTCGCCTTTTACTCTTGTAATTCTCTCCTCCAGCCTCTCGTCTCCTTTTGTGTTTCTCTGTTCCTCTCATTTATTCCTATCCTCCAGCTCTCTTTGTGTTCATTACTATGCTCCTAATCCTGCGCTTCATTTTCCTGTCTTCTCAAGTCTTTACATTTCTTCCTTGTTTCCAACTTTATAATCTTGTACCCTTAAATTAACACAGTAAATGTAAGCAATAATAATAGTTTTTAAGCAATCCATCACCCTGTAAATTTGCCTGAGGACTGACAAAGCAAAGACACCAACCACTAGAATAGCACTCAGAGAGCCAATGTAAGTGATGCATAAACATGCTTCTCGGATGTTCCCATTTCCCGAGTTGGGAAGTGTTGTTTCTACTTTTGTATGCTCATGAGCTTTAAGTTGTATTGTGGAAACTACATGAAAGTTACAAATAAGATGTGTTGTAGGCCTAATTTATTGGTCAGTGTTCCAGTATTTGCGTGACATCGTAAAGCAAATTAAACGGATCAGTTGTTCCGACTTGAGAAACTTAGTTCATGTATCTGCCATGTGATTCGGATATGTATTGGGTTCCTTGCCTGTGGCTACAGCCTTCCACCAAGTTTCATGAAAATCTGGCCAGTAGTTTTTCCGTTATCCTGTTGACAGACAAAAAGGACAAACAGACAAACCGAATCGCAGACTTAACCTCCTTGGCGAAGGTAAATATCCGCAGCAGTTCTTTTGTCAGATTCTGAGCATTTGAGAATCGGAGATAGTGACTTTCAACAACGTTTGGTTTCAACAGGACATACAGTATGCACACCTGGCTGTCAGGATCATGCCTTATTGACAGAACCTGTTGAGGGAGCATCAAGTCTGATGTTACGTACTGAAAGTTTATCAGTGTGTCCACATAATCCTCTTTTATCAGACCATTTTTTAATAACTTTTGAAGTCCTGTTACTGGACTACAAGCCAGTAGGCAAAATATCCTACGCTCGATGTTTATCTGAAAGTGCTGTGACTAAATTTAAGGAAGTGATTCCATCAGCACTTAATACAATACCAGAACTCAATATCAATATAATGGAGGACTCCAATGCTAACTTTAGTCCCTCCCAAATTAATCATCTTGTTGATAGCGCTGCAGCCTCACTGCGAATAACACTCGACTCTGTCGCTCCTTCTAAAGAAGAAGATCATAAAACAGAAAAAGAAAGCTCCATGGCTTAATTTACAAATCCGCAAACTAAAACAAAAGTCGAGAAATCTTGAAAGTAAATGGCGTTCCACTAAATTGGAAGAATCTCGTTTAGTCTGGTTAGATCATCTTAAAACGTATAAGAAGGCTCTCCGTAATGCCAGAGCAGCTTATTACTCTTCCTTAATAGAAGAAAATAAGAACAACCCCAGGTTTCTTTTCAGCACTGTAGCCAGGCTGACAGAGAGCCACAGCTCTACAGAGCCTTCTGTTCCTATATCTCTCAGTAGTGACGACTTCATGAGCTTCTTTAACGATAAAATTATAATTATTAGAGACAAAATTAATCTCCTCCTGACCTCAATTGGTAATGACTTAACTTCAACTGTTGGAATTTTAAAAACATCTGTAACTCCTGAAATATATCTAGACTGTTTTACTCCAATCAACCTTAACCAACTAACTTCAACAATCTCATCGTCTAAACCATCAACCTGTCTTTTGGACCCGATTCCAACTAAACTGTTTAAAGAAGTTTTACCCTTAATTAACACTTCGTTATTAAATATGATCAACCTGTCTCTATTATCTGGCTACGTACCAAAATCCTTTAAAGTAGCTGTAATAAAACCACTTCTTAAAAAGCCTGGTCTTGATCCAGAGGTTTTAGCCAACTATAGACCGATATCTAACCTTCCCTTTCTCGCTAAAATCCTTGAGAAAGCAGTCGCAAAACAGTTGTGTGACTTTTTACATAATAATAGTTTATTTGAGGTTTTTCAATCTGGATTTAGAGTTCATCATAGCACAGAGACGGCACTGGTGAAAGTTACCAATGACCTTCTATTGGCATCAGACAAAGGACTTGTCTCTGTTCTTGTCTTGTTAGACCTCAGTGCTGCTTTCGACACTGTTGATCATGACATTCTACTACAGAGACTGGAACATTGTGTTGGCATAAAAGGAACCGCACTAAGCTGGTTCAAGTCCTATTTATCTGAGCGATCTCAATTTGTATGTGTTAACGATAAATCCTCCATGACAGCCATAGTCAGTCTTGGAGTTCCGCAGGGTTCTGTACTTGGACCGATTCTATTCACCTTATATATGCTTCTTTTGGGCAATATTATAAGGAACCACTCTATAAACTTTCATTGTTATGCGGATGATACCCAATTATATCTATCAATTAAACCAGATGAACCAATCAATTGGCTAAACTTCAAGCATGCCTTAAGGACATAAAAACTTGGATGTCTAGCAACTTTTTGATGTTAAACACAGACAAAACTGAAGTTATTATACTTGGCCCTAAACGCCTCCGAAACGCATTTTCTAATGACATAGAAGCTCTGGATGGCATTAACTTGGCCTCCAGCACCACTGTAAGGAATCTTGGCGTCATCTTTGATCAAGATCTGTCGTTTAACTCCCACATAAAACAAATCTCAAGGACTGCCTTCTTTCATCTACGTAACATTGCAAAAATAAGACACATCCTGTCTCAAAATGATGCAGAAAAACTAGTCCATGCATTTGTTACTTCAAGGCTGGATTACTGCAACTCATTGTTATCAGGTTGTCCCAAAAAGTCGCTTAAGACTCTTCAGTTGATCCAAAATGCAGCGGCACGTGTATTGACTAGAACAAGGAAACGGGATCATATTACTCCTGTATTAGCTGCTCTGCACTGGCTCCCGGTAAAATACAGAATAGAATTCAAAATCCTTCTCCTGACTTACAAATCAATTAAAGGTCAGGCTCCAGCATATCTTAAAGATCTCATAGTACCTTATAAACCAACTAGAGCATTACGCTCCCAGACTGCAGGGTTACTTGTGGTTCCTAGAGTCTCTAAGAGTACAATGGGAGCCAGAGCCTTCAGCTATCAAGCTCCTCTCCAGTGGAACCAGCTTCCAGTTTGTGTTCGGGAGGCAGACACACTCTCCACATTTAAGAGTAGGCTAAAGACTTTCCTTTTTGATAAAGCTTATAGTTAGGGCTGGCTCAGGTTTGCCCTGGATCAGCCCCTAGTTATGCTGCTATAGGCTTAGACTGCCGGGGGCACACCTCCCTGCTCTCTTCCTTCTCTCCCTCTCTCTTCTTCTCCCTCTCTATCTGTATGCATTTATGTAAATGTATGTTACTAACTCACCATCCGGGATATCATCCCCGGAGTGTCTGTCTCTCATGTGGCAGGTTGCCACTGATAAAGTTTACGTCAGGATCATGAATCGTGACAGCGCCTGCTGACCTGGTCCTGCTGGACACCGGGAAGCCTTATTGACATTTTCCTGGATTCATCCAAACTTTCTATTTCTTTTTTTCCAACACAACATAATTTCTGTCAAATGTTGTATTTGTACTATGTTGTTTATCCTGTACACACGACATCTATTGCACGTCTGTCCGTCCTGGGAGAGGGATCCCTCCTCAGTTGCTCTCCCTGAGGTTTCTTCCATTTTTTTCCCCTTTAATTTTGGGGTTTCTTTTAGGAAGTTTTTCCTTGTGCGATGTGAGGCTCTAAGGACAGAGGATGTCGTAACCTGTACAGTCTGTAAAGCACACTGAGACAAATGTATAATTTGTGATATTGGGCTATACAAATAAATTTGATTTGATTTGATTTGATTTGTAACTGTAGGGCGACACTTCAAGGTCAATTCCATAGGATTTTACTCTTCTCTCAGCCAGAGTTTTCTTGTGGGGTACACAAACTGCCAAACTTGCAATGTGCATCTTTGAAGATAGCTGCAAATAAAATGTTCAAACTTGCCTACATTTATCTTGCACCTCATAAATTACATTTACAATTGGTCCTTGCTCTCTGTAAAAACTTGATCTGTGTTTACTAATCTGTCCCTTCTCTTTAATCTTGACGTGAAGGCTGAAGTCAATTAAAATGTGTTACGGACATGCTTAATAGTTCTGTCACTAATGAGCATCCACAGATGACAGGTACTGGAAGTGTTGCTTAGGCTGCATGATGCATTTGCAGCCAAGAATGGATTTTCTAGAGACATTTTGTGTCATTTGATGCAATTTAGCAAGGAACTAGTCCCCTGTCTAGTGGAAACACTTTCAAAACTGGCTGGTGCTTTTATCCGCTCATTTACACACATTTATTCACTTTCCTGCAGTATGTGGAACTTCATGCAGTAGTTAAAGCTGAAAAAACAATTTTGCCTTTTAATTTGAAAACTTGTAAATCTTAAATGGAGTAATAAGATCTGTGAAGGACACTTTCTCTGTTTATGTTGTGGAACTTTTCACTGAGAGCACAAAAACTGATTTCATGACCCATAAGAGTCACTGCAGGATCGAAAAAACTCTACATCGGTAAAATAAATCAAATTTACCTTTGGACTTTGGCTTGGACTGTTTATTTAATGTTAATCCTAACATTCTCAATAAAACCAGATGGTGGTGGTTAACAAAGATATGTATTATTTGGAACAATTGACAAACTCTATGCGTTAAAGAAATCAAATAGAATAAAAGGAGGGCTCTTAACATGAGAGCAATAAGGCATCACAGCCAAACTAACTAAGATAAAATGCATAAACAGCGCCGGAGCACCTAGCATGCCTAACAAAGAACTCTGAACAGCTTGTTCAGCAACTAGACAAACCAAACCCTCGGGTTCCGAATAACTAGTACAAAATACTAGTACAGTATGCAATATACAATAGTCTATACAAAATGCGAAAGTCTCAGAACCAAACACAAGTGTACATGGGTGGCTGACAACACCAGCCCCGACTGTGGAGCTACACTCCAATCAATGTCGCCGTCGCCGCCAGGAGGGAGGAGGTGAACAGCGCTGCGGCCAATCAGGGGCCGGGGACCTCACATCCTAATTACCATAAATAATAGGGAACCAAAGGGGCATGCATACACAGAATACCCCCGAAGATTAATGAGGCAGACAGCATTGGCCGTTGCAATAATTTATGATTAAGATTTGGCGCTATATAAATAAAATTGACAAAGTAACTAATAGTTATTTTATTGAACTGTTTAAAGGATGAATTGTTGAAAACGACTCAATGCACAACACATTCCAATGAATTCTTACTTTTGTATTTTATGGATAGAGAAAAATAAAACTACTGCGAAGTAAAATTCAACTCTAGCGGTGTGCATATCAACACTTGTGAGAGTTAAAGACAGGTGTGGTAAAAAGCAGAAGAGACTTGATTCTTTCAACCCACAATTATTTAAATTTTGGGTTTAAGTGTTGTTGAGTTAATCCCAAACGGCCAAAAGGAGATTTATTAATGCAATTTTAAACCAAGCGGCAACCTCCGGGTCTGAGAAGCAAATGCGGAAACTTCTTTTTTAACTCTCAACTCCACTGGTTGTAAAGAGAAGTCTGATTAGAAGCCTTTGAGAAAATTACCCTTCTAGTCACTCTATTTATTACCTCAGTGAACAGTATTACAGTATTACCTGATAAGTTTATCTTCATTATGTAAGTTATGGTCGCATTTAATGTAAAATAGACAAATAAAGCAAAGTATGCTTTAGAGCAGGCCTATTCAATTAGCGGCCCGCGGGCCGGATACGGCCCTTCTGCACTTTTTTCTGGCCCGCAAGAGGTTGCCTGCAAATCGGGCTGGCATATAGGTTATAGCATAAATAAAACTAAAGCCTGATTCACACCAAATGCGGCGAAAAAGCAGGTGTTTCCTTTCCACTCCGAGCTGCAGCGGTGTCCGGAAGAAAAGGCACTCTGTCCTGCACCTGCCATCAGCTCAGTCAAGCTCACGCTGCACACTGGGTTGGCGGGCCACAGTGAAATCCCCCGCAAATAAGGCTACTTACTGTTAAATTGTAAAAATGTATAAGATATGTATGTTATTGTGAGTCTGATTTACTGTTTTACTATGTTCTATTTGCATTTAGTATTTCATTTTATGGATATGAACTTGTTTTCAAAGCACCTTATTGGTTGAGGATATTATAAACAGGGCTACTTACTGGTAATGCGGTGAATACTGTTTTATGATATTCATCTTTCTTTCTACATTAGTGGACATGGACCTGTTGGGAAACAACTCATGTCTCCTTGGTAGCCAAAGCTTTCCTACTGTTTTGAATGGACTGGTTGCTTTCTGTAATGAATTAAGGTGATACAATTAAAGTGAAAAAAGGGGATGCACGTGACTAGTTCATTTCATGTATTAGTAACTATTAACACTACTGTATGTAAGAGTTATTTGTTTCGATTCATTGACAAAGTATTGTGTGGCCCACAAACCCCCAGTGATTTCCTATTCGGCCCACTTGCTAATGAGGTTGAATAGCCTTGCTTTAGAGCAGGGGTCGGGAACCTATGGCTCACGAGCCATATATTGCTCTTTTGATGACGAGATATGGCTCGCAGTCAATTTTGAGCTGACATTTTTAAACATGATTAACAAGTAATATATAATTATACTGTGTCATTTAAAGTAAAACATTTAGCAGCGGATTTTGTTTTAGTTCTCCCCTCTCCTTTCCTCCGCTCCGTCTCTGACTGTAACTGTGTGCTTGTGTGTGTCTGTGTGTGTCTGTGTGTGTGTAGGGTGCGGAGCCCTGCACTTTGCGAAACAGCAGAGGAGAAACTGCGCAAAGCAAGCAGTAGACGAGGGGTGTCAAACAGTGTGTCATTACACTGGAGGTCAATAAGCTCCATTTGGATGTTCACATGTGCCGTTTCCACGTCAAATGCAAACGGATTGGTGAGCAGTTCATGTGCAGTCGGGAACACAGCGGGGGAGATGTTTGTCAGTGTTTGGAAACACGTAGTGACCAAAGTTTCCTGCTGCATCAGAGTCTCCCACAGGCAGCTCGGCTTGGAAAACTGTCACTGCTTTATACATGTCTGTGATCACACGGCCCTGAAGCTGGAAGGTTTAACAGTGAGATGCTTCGTTATGTTGCACAAACAGTCCAGCTCACATCGCCACTTTTCGTCCCAGAGATCTGTGGTGCGTTTCCCTTTGCTTCTCGCCACTCGAAAAATCTATTCAGCACTTTCCCTCGACTCAGCCATCGCACGGCCATGTTCAGAATGTATCTCCTGAGGAAAAGACTTACATTGACTCTTAGAAAGTTTCCTGTCTGTGTTACGGTGCTTATTACATGTTCCATCTCCAGAGCATCCTGGTGCTCTTTTCATCACATCGCAGGCTCTGTCTGTCGTCGGACCCGTCAGTTTGTCCCGGGGCAGTTTCATTTCTAACACATTTAGATACTTCCTCAAATATGTATTTTCCCGTGGTTGTGCCATGCATTGATTTAATTACCAAAACCAGTTATGATAGACATGATATTTTCTCGCGGCCGGATATAATTGTGGCCTTGAGTTTGACACCTGTGCAGTAGACACAGAAACGTGCACATAAATTAGATAAATAACATAAGCGGGGTTCCGTGGGGGGGCACAGACAATGGTAGGGGAAACACTGATATCGCTTTTAGGACGTGGAGACGTGATATACTTAAAACTCAATTTTATTAAATATATGGCTCTCAAGGAAATACATTTAAAAATATTTGGCTTTTATGGCTCTCCATGCCAAAAAGGTTCCCGACCCCTGCTTTAGAGCATAGGTCTTCAAAAGGGGGTCTGCGACCCTCAGGTGGTCCGCGGAGGTACTGCAGGGGGGGGGGGGGGTGTCACGGAATTGTTTGAAGATAAAGCAAAACTATTTTTTTTTATTACAGTCTGTTTTTGTTGCTTAGCATATTCACATTCCCTCCTCCTCTGTACTTTGCGAAGGTCGGCGACACACACCTACAGTCAAAGACAGAGTGGAGGAAAGGAGAGGGGTGAACTAAAATAAATTTGCACCCCCCTCCCCCACCTCAGCCAGACCTAACAGCCTCCCATCGCACGGACCTCTTCAAGCCTCTTCCACGCTACACCGGTTTAGGGGTCCTTGGCCTGAAAAACATTGAAGACCCCTGCTTTAGAGTGTGGCTACCTTGTGATTGACAGGTCACTTCCACGATGTTGTCCAGTTTGGGTGTCATCCATGCTTTTGTCTTGGAGCTTTAACCCTTTAAAAGTGTGTTTTTAGTTCATGAAATTTAATTGTAACTTTTTGCTCACTTAAAATGTCTTCAGAGTTCATTTGTACCGAGCTCCACCCTCTCAGGTAATTGCTTGTTCCAGAAAGCCAAAACGGCGAGGGCCAAAATCGAGGCAGAAAAGCCAATGGGTGAAGTCACAGTGACGACGTCCACTTCTTATATATAGTCTATGATTTTAACACAAGTACTTTCCGTTTTCATATTGTCCCCTCTTCTCACAGCGTGTTGATACCAACTGTTGGACTGAATAATGAAGTCTGGAATCGAAATGGCAAAAAGGGAGGAATTGGCAATTTGGTACATTGCTTGATACATTCCTCTCTCACAAACATGACTCACATACACATTGAACAGGGAAGCCAACATGGAAGACCTCCCTTGTGTGAGCTCTTGACTGGCCGCTCAAGTAATCAGCCTTTAATCCCTTTTATATTATTACTTTAATGCACAACAATGTGTGCCCTTTATACTCTTGTATGAGTTGAATGGAGGTGGAATAAGGAGTCTTCAATTAATAGCAACTATTGCATGACTCAGATGGTGCCCATTAAGAAAATAACAGAGTTGGTGTTTTTTATTCAATTAAAATGTACCTCATTAAATGTACATAGAAATGAAAAGATTTAACAGTATTTGCTCATTTTAAACATTTCATTGTAATTAAAAGGCATTACGTTTGCTGACTCTGGGAGAAGCCTGCTGGCTTTTAGGGCATGTGCCATCTTTTGGTTGGCTGTCACTGCTGATAAGACAACTCCAGCACATCCACTCACCAGATGGTAATGTGGCTATTTAATCTAATGATTCTTAGTTCAAAGACAAACACCATGGGCAATGAATTCTCAGCATATACCTAATCAGTTTATAAAATAAGTCTTGGTGCAACTACATT